>NW_007250730.1:603228-613807 GCF_000164805.1 Carlito syrichta
GTGTGTGTGTGTGTGTGTGTGTGTGTGTGTGTGTGTGTCAGAGTCTCACTCTGTTGCCCAAACTGAAGTGCAGTCACAAGATCACAGCTATTGCAGCCTTGACCTTCTGGGCTCAGGCGATTCTTCCGCCTCAGCCTTCCAAGTAGCTGGAACTACAGGTGCTCACTACATGCCTGGCTAGTTTTTTTTATTTTTTTCATTTATTGTAGAGACGAGTTCTTCCTATGTTGTCCAGGCTGGTCTCCCCCTGGGCTTAGGCAGTCTTTTCACATCCGCCTTTCAAAGTAATGGGATTATAGGCTTGAGCCACCGCACCTGACCTATAAAATAGTATTCTTTAACAGGAATCTTTTTGTCATGTATATTTTATGTGTCTACAATAGCTCTGGAAGGAAATACATTTATTTGCCTAATGATCATATAATCATAGGTGACTTAATTTTTTTATTCTGGCTGGTTACTTATAGTTAATTATTCTGTGTGAATATTTATTCTTCATGTAACCCCAAAGTCAAAAGATACCCCAAACACATGCTCTTTTCCTGGTTCTCTTCTGAGAGCTGCGGTTCTCTGAAGAGCAGAAGTGCGTTTTCCTGTTAATACTGAAATTGCATTGTGCTACTTGTTTTCAGTATACACTTCACAAACATTTACTGAGTAAATATAACCACTGTTAGCTTCTCTTAAAATATTTATTTCAATACTTATAAATATTATTTTGGTAGGTTTAAGGCCAAAATATAGGAAAATCTCAAGCATTTAATTCATTCTGCAATAACTTAGTAACTTATAGAATTTTCAAGGGGAAAAATATGTCTTGGGGGGAGAAGTTAACCACCTTTTTATTTGGATTTCTTTCTCATGTTTTCCTGGATGTTGACAATCTTTTTATTCCCAGAATACCTTCATGAAACCAGAACTTCCAACATCTTAGGAGACATCCCTTAAACGTTAAGGTCAATTTTAAGGTGACATTTCACTGTTCATTTAACTGTGTAATTTTTAGTGTATTGTACAAATGTATACTGTTTGTCTTTTAATAATTTTATTACAATTTTAGTAATCTAGCAATTTTAGTGATATAAACATGAAGTTTTATATCCCTCTTCTGAATATTTTGTAAGATGTTTCTTTGGCATTTTAAGTTTAAATTTTTTATCTCTAATCATGTTATCACTAGGTATGAGTATATACAATAATTTTTCCTCTATAGCAGATTTTTTTATTGATTGTTAAGACAATTAATATTCCACGTTATTTTTAAATGACAATTATTGAAATAAGAGCTTTCTGTCTGAGAAATGATGCCTCCTTTTTTATTGCCATGATTGCCAGTTGTTTTGGAATATCTGTTAATGCTGTTGACTGAAGTCGATAGAGTTTTTTCCAATTGAGTCATTAGACTCTTGTAGCAAATACACCAGAAACTTTAATTTTTTTGAAAAAGCCAAAGCCTTGATTCTCCTCCCTACCTATAGAGGAGCACTGTGAAATCGTTGGAAGTTTGTATGAGTCATAGTTGAATGTTCTGAAGAGGGAGTTTGGCATTTTGTTTTCCAAGTAGAGGAGAGTACTATGGCTCCACCAGATAGGCCTGCAGTGGTTTGTTTACTTGCCTTCAGTATTTCCTCACCACTGTTTATCTCATGCAGTATTCCCAAGCCAGGCTGACTTGACGATTGGGTCTGTGTCTGTAACGCAGAGTGATTATACCCAATAAAGGAAGGCATAGATGGAGAAAAATCTGCCAACCTTGTTACTGTCTCTTTCTAGACTTAATTACATGAATTTTTACTCTGATTCTGCCTGCTTAATTTTGTTACATGCTTCTCAACCATGTTCTTTTCTTGTTACTTTTAACCATAGAACTTCCTAAATGTTTAGTCTCAGAGCAAGAGCACTCAAGTTTTTCTTGTTCTTTGGCATTAGCGGCTGTAATACGTTTAATTTCTGGCAGTGGAATTTCTACTTACAGAATCTGCTCCCCACGCCATGGCCCTGAATAAAGGAACATTGCTCTGAGCATGTGACCTCAGCAAGGACCCTCCACAACTGGTGTAACGGTTAGGCCCAGCATCTTTAATTATTTGTGTGCTGGGAATTATCTTGTCAGCATGCCACCTTCAGTTTATTTTTCCACATTTGTCTTCCATTATCATAAATACAGATTGTAAGTCAAATAGCACGGTACATTTTATGCACACATGGGTGGATAAGTCCTTGAGTGCTCCTTAGTAGGGCAAGATGTGAAAAGTGAGCTGGATCATTGACCTTGATCTACATGAGGCTCTTTTAGCCCTTTGCGTGTATCTCAGTTGGTTTGTGATAAACTGTTACCAGTATAATTTGTTTTCTCCTTGAGCTCCTATGAGTCTCACTCTTTTAGCTAACATGGATAAGAATTATTAGGTGGATTAAAAAAAGAAATGTCTGATTTGTGAAGTATCACAATAAAGAGAATTTGTTAAAACTATGTGAAATCTTATTAGATCTGTCTTAGTATAAGATTCTAATTTTCTGGGAAAACAAATACTTCTTAGAAGACCTGAGCTCAGGCACTGGAACTGGCCATGAGGCTTGCTTCAGGAGGAGAGTAACCTGTTGTATGAGTCTGGTTAGTAACTGTAGATGCTCCGTTCCCATTTCATCATGGGGAAGTGTATTTCTCCCCAGCTATTAACCAATGTCACTGTCTGAGATTTATTGATCTCAAGGCTCTCCCTCATACAGAACAAATGACTCACACGCTCAAGCTAAGTAAAGCACTCTGTCAAGATTTTCTGCCTCTAGAACACTCAGAGTCAGTTCTGAATAGTGGGCACTGATTCCTGCCAACCAGTTTACCCTCTTGAGCTTCATGGATAGAGCCTGTCAGACCAGACTGAGGTGTAGAAGCTCCCCACTCCCTTTTAAAGACTGCTCTTTTCAAGCGTTCCATCTGAAATCTGTTAAGAACAACATAAGGCTAGTCACAGATTTATTGATTTTTCCTGGGCATTTGACTTTGTGAAGTGGAACCAGCTATGACCTAAGCTTAGCGAGCACAGTAAACACTCCCTGGGTGCCAAGGTCTGTATAACTTTTATCTTGGTCCCTGTTCCAAGCAGTCTTGTAGTTGATCAGATAATTTTCAGTGAAGGTAAATCAAATTGTTTTGCTCTTCTTTTTATTTTAAAATATTTGTATTTTTTCACCCTTTAAAATCTTTTTTTTTTTTTTTGAGTTGGGGTCTCACTCTGTCACCCAGTCTGGTTTGTACAGTGGCACGACCATGGCTCAGTGCAGCCTCAATCTACTAGGTTCAAGTGATTCTCCCTCCTTAGCCTCCCACATAGCTGGGACTACAGGCATGAACCACCACTCCCTTCTAATTTTTTTATTTTTTTTGTAGACACAATGTCTCGTTATGTTGCCTAGCTGGTTTCAGATTCTTAAGCTCAAGGAAACTTCCCGCCATGACCTCCCAAAGTACTAGGATTACAGATGTGAGCCACTGTGCCCAGTCCTTTTAAAATCATATGAACAACAACAAAAAATCTTGATGAACATTTATCACTTCTCAATGAATTGTGTGCCTGGACCTTTGATGTACTGAAAGGAGAGATTAACATCACTTGTAACAATGCCATTTAGTTTTTTTGACAGATCCCTCATTGTCTAGTACTCTGCTGTCTAATTATTTGCAAAAGAACTGCTTAGAGTTTATTGCTTTAATGTCAGAATCATCTATTTTTCGAGACAAGTTGCAGCATTTAATTTTCTTATTTTTAAAACAACTATGAAATAGAGAACATATTCATTTTACTTGAAGGGTTTCTTTAAAGTTATTTGCTTTCAACACTTATCTTATGGGTACCCTATTGGAGTCTTTAAAAAATGGCTAATGTTGCCGGGCTCGGTGGCTCAGCCTGTAATCCCGCGCTTTAGGAGCCTGGGGTGAGTGAATTGCCTGAGCCTGTGGGTTTGAGACCCACCTGGGCAACTTGGCGAGACCTCATCTCTACAATAAATAAAAAAATCAGCCGGGCATGGTAGCACGTGCCTGTAATTCCGGCTACTCAGAAGGCTGAGGTGGAAGGATCGCCGGAGCTCAGCAGGTCGAGGCTGCGGTGGCCAGGAGTGTGCCACTGTACTCCAGTCTGGGCGACAGAGTGAGGCTCCAACTCAAAAAAAAAAAAAAGGGGCTAATGTAGGCTGGGCTCAGTGGCTCAGCCTGTAATCCCATGCTTTAGGAGACCAAGGTGAGTGAATTGCCTGAGCCTGCAGGTTCGAGAACCACCTGGGTAACTTGACAAAAACCTCATATCTACAATAAATCAAAAAAAAAAAAAAAAAAATTAGCTGGGCGTGGTAGCGCATGCCTGTAGTTCCAGTATTTGGAAGGCTGAGACAGAAGGATCACCGGAGCCCAGCAGGTTGAGGCTGCAGTGGCTGAGAGCATGCCACTGCACTCCAGTCTGGGCGACAGAGTGAGACTCCAACTCAAAAAAAAAAAAAAATGGCTCATGTAAAATTCAGTTTGAAATATTATTGGCCTGTCTTTGTGGCAGTACTGCTCAGACTTTTCTCCAAAGGATCACAGTGAGGAAGGAGCACAAATATACCATTCCTTAGCACTTTAACATACAGTGCTTTACATTGTGTAGCATCAGACAGTCAGTTAGATGCTAGGAGATTTTCTGTGTTCTTCCTTTGTCATTATGTTTCTTTTCATTTGCTGGCATGTACTCCTGGGGGTATCCATCTTCTAGTTTGGAAACTATAAATCATATCAGAGTTCAGTTGCTTAAATGAGTCCAGAAGTGTTTTTGGAGGGAAATTTTGGTATTCCTTCAACCCACCTCCATGAGGGGTGTTAAAAGTTTTTTTCTTTGGGGAGCTGCATAGGCTGGATTTCTTATCAAGCTGACCCTCTGCTCATTTAATTATTAAGAGTATACAGTTCTTTTAATTAGAAATCAAGAACTTCTGCATGTCAGGTTCTAACTAGTCAAGATGTTATCTGAGTCATTTTGTTATTGAGTTCTTATCAAACTCTCAATAGCAGGCAGTAATATTAATAGTGGACTACTTGAAAGATAAAGAATCCATCCATTACTCAAAATAAATCTTGTCCCTTTTTGAATATGAACTGCATGAGACTCTGATAGAAAATTTCCATGTATGCATGTGTCAGAAAATTCCCATGTATGCATGTGTCCAATATTTTTGCTTACAATTTCAGTAGATTGGTAAAATACCTATAAACCATTCATAAATTTTCAGGAAGTTAATCACTTAATCAGTGAATATTGATCGAGTGCCTACTCAAATGCTTATTAAGTGCCGTGAGTTAGAAGGCACTAAGAATAATCAGACATCTCTTGATCATATGTGATTTTATTTATTATGAATTGCTATATGCTTTATTTGTGGGTTTTTGATGAGATTAAATAAGATATAGATAGGACTAATTTATTTCTGTGAGAAGGTTGCAAAATATGAGAATTCTCATTCTTGAAGTAACTATAGAGAATTTTTTCTCTAGTGTTTTTCTAACATAAGTTTTATGTGAGTTTATTTCCTCCTCCATCTCTGCCATTAACTTCAACCAAATTGGTAGATGTTTTGTTTAAGTGAGAGTAGCTGAAAGTTGACTTTTGGTGTTTTTAGAACTTGGTGTTTTCCTTAAAAGCTACTTCTTGAGGTTGAATAATTGCAGACTTTATTCTGTCTGGATATGTTTTTCTTTTTCTATATTGTATCAAATCACCAGAAGTCTTGCTTGGGCAGTCTTCAATCAAGCAGCCTGATTGTATGTGGGTGCTGTAGCTCCAGCTTCTTGGGTTCTGTGTGGAGCAACCGCTCCCTCTTCTCTCTCTAGCTCTCTGTGTTGTACCTACTCCACTTGCTTGGTGATTATTAAATGGAAGGTAAGTAGGAATGTTGTCTTCCAGTGAATTCACTTCAAAGTGACTTGGAGTTCTGACACTTTCTGTGGCACAGAAATGTGAGTCCTGTGGCCATGCGGCCCCCGGCTCTCAGGGGTGCTGATTTCCCTGGCTATCGGAATGCCAGCCCTTTCTTAGAATGGCTTTGTATTTTTCCTTCTTATCAGACTAATTTTTATAAGGTAATAGAGGTAGTTTTTAGGTCTCTTAGAGACTTTGCTCAACTGATGACTTAAAAGTTAAGTATATTTAGGCTTTAATCATTCATAAACTTGGGCCTTAAGTTAAATTTTAAAAATTTTTTAATTTTAAAGATGTGGGGTATAATTCAGGGTTAAGAATACAAATGTTCATTATGCAGGTACCCTTGTTGATGAGGTATGCACCCCACCCCCCGGCAGAAAGATTAAAATTTTAATATCTGTAATTCCTTAGGATTTTATAAGAATTTATGAATTAAAAGTACAGATTTGTTTAGCTTCCACTTCCACTAGAATAGGAAAATTATTAAACTGTTTAAAAATAGTGGCACCAGATGGAAATAGGAGCACTGGGAAGTTTCACTTTAGAAATGCTGGAGAGGTGAATCCCTAGGGTGGTCTGTGGATGTGATGGTTCAGCCTTTAAGGACATCTTGGAAGTAGAACACTGCATGTGTGAGTTTAGGACCAGAGAAGATGACCTCCACCCTCCAGGCTTTTCTAATTATCCCCAGAGCTGTATTGACTGAGGGCAGATATATTTTTTCCATTCCATAACTGCTGGGGAACCACAGCTTGTAAGACTCTGTAATCCTAGTGCTCATATAATGCCTTGCACATAGTAAGTGTTCAGTAAATATTTGTTGAGTGAGAATGAGTTGGTGTATTTGCATGGTAAGAACTCTAAACTGAGCTCTAGGTTATACTGTTTATATAAGTGGAAATAAGTTTTTTGTTTATTCATAGTCAATATATCCAGAAAACAACATTTAAAAATAAAATGCTGGCCGGGCTTGGTGGCTCAACCTGTGATCCCACGCCTTTGGGAGGCTAAGGTGAGTGGATTGCCTGAGCCCGCAGGTTCGTGACCCGCCTGGGCAGGCGAGACCTCATCTCTACAATAAATCAAAGAAATTAGCCGGGCGTGGTAGTGTGCGCCTGTAGTTCCAGCTACTTGGAAGGCTGAGGTGGAAGGATCGCCGGAGGCCAGCAGGTCGAGGTTGCGGTGGCCGGGAGCAGCCACTGCACTCCAGTCTGGGCGACAGTGAGACTCCAACTCAAAAAAAAAACCAAAAAATAAAATAAAATAAAATAAAAATAAAAATAAAATGCTGAAGTAAAAGTAATCAAGTATTTTCTTCTCATGAAGTAAATGAGCTGATATTTTACCCACTTATAAGCCATTTCAATATTTACTGACTCTCACTCAGGTGAAGTGCTTCCTGGGAGGGTGTCTTAGTCTATTTGGGCTTTTTGAACAAAATACCATAGACTGGGTGGTTTGTCAACAAAAGAACTCTTATTTCTCAAGAGTTCTTGAGGCTGGGGAGTCCTGGGGAGTCCAGGATTATGGCGCTGGTAAGTTGGGAGTCCGGCGAGGGCCTTTGTCCTGATCCATAGAGAGTGGCCTCACCCTGATCCTCACACGGTGGACGGGGCAAGGCGGCTTTCTAAGGGTTTTGTTTTTTTTTTTGAGTTGGAGTCTCACTCTGTCGCCCAGACTGGAGTGCAGTGGCCGCTCCCAGCCACTGTAACCTCAACCTGCTGGGCCCCAGCGATCCTTCTGCCTCAGTAGCCGGAATTACAGGCATGCGCTACCACGCCCAGCTGATTTTTTTGATTTAGTGTAGAGATGAGGTCTCACCAAGTCGCCCAGGCGGGTCTCGAACTCACGGGCTCGGGCAGTCCACTCACCTCAGCCTCCCAAAGCACAGGATTATAGGCTGAGCCACCGAGCCCGGCTCTAAAGGTTTTTTTAAAAATATGGCACTAATCCCATTCATGAGGGTTCGACCCTCTATACTTAGTTCCTCCCAAAAACCTGCTAACACTGTCACCCTGTAGGTTATGATTTCAACATACGAATTTTGAAGAGACATAAATATTCAGTTCATAAGGAGAAAACACCTGAAGTCCAAAAAATGTGTGATAAGAAAAAGTTATACAAGTGTATGACTTGGATCTCTACAGAGATTTGGTCAGTGTTTCAGTTTTGTGTCAGTCATTTAATGTGTTCTGTATCTTCATAGAGAAACATTTGTGAGGAGAATGGAATCTATCATACCTGCTGGAATGAACTATTTAGCTTCCTCCTGAGCTGTGGGCTTAGGGCCTTGCAAATTCATGTAAAGATGAGTTTGTGACAAGGAGCTTAACAATCTTAAGGGGAAAAGGCCTTAAACTGGAGGTGCCATCTGTAACAACTTTTGCATTTGCTAAAAGAAGACAGTAAAGCACACTCAAGACAATCCATGTGGCATTTTACACGTTTTACATCAGCAATGCTGAGACCTGCACTGCTCAGTTCGTTCACCATTCCCTGCCTGCAAGAGACATTACGAGATCAAGTTGTTGCTCCTTTGTGGAAGATGAAATCTTGATGAAGAAGTGCTTTTCAGAGCTTCTCCCTCTCTTTAAATGCTCTGTGGTTTTGCACTTTTGGTTCAGAGTTGACCTTCACCTCTTGCCTCACGGGTCCTGCTGGTCATGCTCTTAGAGCGGGGAGGCTGGTACTTGGTGAATGGAGCTATGAAAGTGTGTCCCTGGGTCTGCCTCCCTCTCCATTGATCAGCTCCTCCGTCCTCTGTCCAGGCGTCCACAGTGAGGACTTCCTGTCACCAAGCCTCTGCCCTCGCTGTCTCTCTCTGAGGCCACCTGACTGTGCTTGCCTTCTTCACTTCTCTGTCTTTCTTAATGTCTCCCTGTATCCATCTCTGCTATCTCTTTGCCATTGGCCATACCTTCCTTTCCTATTCTGATCTCTTTTATGAATTTTCCCAATAAGAGGGCTAAAGAGTAGAGTTGAAGTTCATATTGAAATTCAGGCAGAAAAAATATACTGAAATAGAGTCGCATATAGCTGAATTTACTGAGAGGGACTTGGCAGGGGAGTGGTGACTGTGTAGGTGTCTGACCACCTCCCTTTTCCTTTGTTTCTGTGATTGAAAGCTAGATCTCATATGGTCAGTGAGTCATAGCTTGACTTTAAAGATGTGGCATTTACAATATCAGTACAGTAAAAGTAAGTGATTTCACATTTTAAAACTAAATCTTTATAAATAGTAGTGTAATTCACAAGTTAGTAATATGAGTATTGATACTCTTCTTCAGGCCTGGAGTTCCTATGCTCCCTAAATGAACTTTCAAAGAAAGATAAACTATGTTCGGTACAGTTTTAATGTTATATATTTAATTAGAGCTTATTTTTAAAATTGATGCTTTATGGGAGAACCTATGGAATGTAATAGAATTCTGGTCTGAGAGACAGGAAGCCTAGATTTCAGACACACTCAAAATAGCTTTTATATAAAATTCGGGTATTCTTTTTCTCTAAAACTTGAAATAGCTATTCTCATTTTCGTTTCCTGTATTTTTCCTGATGCTTTTTATAATGGATTACATACTTTTGTATACATTATTTTAAGTGATTTTCTTTCAATTGAATTTTATTTTTCCATTGACATCTATTATAACTTCTGAAATGTGTTCCAGTGAGTAAAATTTGATTCTAAGTCAAGCTGTTAAAAAAAAATCCACCCTGCCTATCAATTTTTTTTTTTTTTTGTAAAAAAAATCTGAGACACAAGTCAGCTAGTTTGTGTGTTGACGAACAGTTATTGCTGCACTCACCTGTACAACCTTCTTGTCCTAGCTACAGGGGAAAACACTTGAAATGTACTTGTATCATTCTTCAGTCCTGTTGTAATATAAATTTATGATGTGTTCCTTGAAGCCATGAGAGCAGCCACAGCAGAATTTCAGAAGAATGCCATCAGCTAGTCTTCTAGTTAGTACTACACTGAATTTATTGCTTGCTTTTAAAATTCTTCCTTGTGAAACTTTCACTGAATGACTCTTCACATAATCGAGTACAGCTGTAGTTTATTTTATTTACCAAAAATAATTATTGTTGCCCACTAAAATGGCAGTTAAAATTCACTTGATGTTTGTAATTCTTTTCACTGTGATTTTGAAAATGTGCTTAACATGAGGCTTCTACAATAAAAATCGTATAGTTCCTCAAATAATTGAATTTATCCTCATTTAAAGTTGCTGTTTAAACCAATCTTTAATGAAAATTTAAAGAAATTTTCAATCCAATTTATATACCTATAGAATTTTAGACTTTTTAATATCAATTACCATTTTGTTAGTGCTTTAATTCATATTTATTACATATAAAAAACTCTCCATCGTATGGATGTAACAATTGCACATGGTAAAAATTATTCTAATAATTTAAAAAAATTTTTTTTCTAAACTATATTGGATCCTGGAGTTCCTGACTCAGAATTAAAAATATGGGTACTTACAAACTAGTTACTAATTTGTTGTAATCAACTTAGGGGCAGTGGTTTGGTTCCTTCTTCTTTGACCAGCAGAATGTTTAAACTATGAAGCACAGATGTCTAGCAACCATTTTCTTTTCTTTTTTTTTTTTTTTTTTTT
>NW_007250730.1:613934-626075 GCF_000164805.1 Carlito syrichta
TCTCAAACCCTCAGACTCAGGCAATCCACTCACCTCAGCCTCCCAAGGCGCGGGATTACAAGCTGAGCCACCGAGCCTGGTTTAGCAACCATTTTCAAAGAGATACTTTCATGGACTCTGTCTCTCTCTGAGGCTACCTGACTGTGCTTGCCTTCTTCACCTCTCTGTCTTTCTTAATGTCTCCCTGTATCCATCTCTGCTATCTGATGATTCTCCCTTGTTGTAAAGTAGTCTTTGTTTTTGACCTTTTGTAACTACATATCTGTGTGTAATCCTGGGTTTTCTTTAACATATTTTAACCCAAAACATATCACAGCTGCCTAATTACAGAAGCAGATAAAAGAAGTTGCTATCTTCTTTTGAGCCAGAAATTAAGGAGATTTACAAAAATATGCCACTTTTTAAACTATTTTTTTTGTTTTGGAAAGTGTGGCTATTTTTCATAAAATCATTTATGTTAACTCTTAAAACAGTTTAAATGAATTAATACATATATTTACAGTTTCTCAGGTTTGAGTTCTAATATGAAAAATACCAATAGATATAACTGACATGAAAGCCCTTTCAGTCCTCAGTAATTTTTGAGAGTATAAAGCCATCTTGAAATTACAGAGTTTGGGAACTGCTGCCTTGGAGAATTGCTTCTGTACCCAAATCCTACTTTAACCTGTGGATTGTTTTCAATCACAAAGGGTCATCAGTTGAAAAAAAAGCATGTGTTTTGTTTGGTAGAAGTAAAACAGGGAAGACGGACAGGCACTGTACAGTATTCATGATCTGAAAGATTCTGGGTTAACTCAGTGTGTGACGATGGATGTAGAAGAGCAAGGATGCTAGCTGTGAATCTCGGTGCTCATGGGCATTGGCACAGGACCACTCTCATAGTTCTTTCTGACATTGTTATTCTGAGTTGAAGGGAGCTCTGATTCTCCCTTGTTGTAAAGTAGTCTTTGTTTTTGACCTTCTTGTGTAATGGTGAGAAGAGATCTCTACTTTGACTAGCTCTTACTGAACTGTGCAGAATAGAAGTGGCATATGAGCTTCCAAGATGATTGTATTGGAGTTTGTATAACTGGTGCACTATGATTTAGTTTTTGTTATTATTTGGATTGTGTTTTGAAAAAATAATTGATTTATAAGCCGGGCACAATGGCTCATGTCTGTAATCCTAGCACTTTGGGAGGCAGAGGCGAGAGGATTGCCTGAGCCCACAGGTTTGAGACCGGCCTGGGCAACTTGGTGAGACTTCATCTCTATAATCAATCAAAAAATTGGCCAGGTGTGGTGGTGCATGCCTGTGGTTTCAGCTACTTGGAAGGCTGAGGCAGAAGGATCACCTCAGCCCAGCAAGTCGAGACTGCCACTGCACTCCAGCTTGGGCGCCAGAGTGAGACTCCAACTCAAAAACAAAACTAGATAAAACTGACTTATAATAAAATTGAAAAAAGAGCTAGGCACAGTGAGCCACGCCTGTAATTTCAGTACTTTGGGAGACTGTGGTGGGAGGATTGTTTGAGCCCAGGAGTTTGCAACCAACCTGGGCAACATAGCAAGACCTCATCTCTACAAAAAATTTAAAAAATTAACTGTGTGTGGTGGTACGCACTTGTGCTCCTAGCTGCTCGGGAGGTTGAGGCAGAAGGATCTCCTGAGTCCAGGTGGTCAAGGCTGCAGTGAGCCAGGATCATGCCTGAATGACAGAAGGAGACCCTGTCTCAAAAAACAAAATGAAAAGACACTCAAATCTTCACAGTTTTTAATCCTAATAACCACTGATATTGTTAGAGTGCTTTGAAGTTTAAAAAGTAATTTTACATTTTCCAAATCATATAAGCATAATGAAATAACTTTGTAGGCTTATGTAAATATAGTTGGATTGGGTCACTGCCTGTACCTAGTATTCAGATTCAGTGTGTATCACCAGATACTTAATATATTTTTATGTAATCATTTGGCTCTAAGTACCAGGCTTATCTTATCCATTATTTTGATAACCATGTGAGTATTTCTATTATAAGAGTGAAAGATTATAGTTCAAGATGAAACCATTGAACTTATAATCCCAAACCATATGCTTTTAGGATTTTCAGAACAGTGAAACAAGTCTTATGATACTGAATGGTGGATACATGTTATCATAAACTTTTCCAAACTCACGAAATGTACAACACCATGAATGAACCCTAATGTAAACTATGGACGTTGAGTGATAGTGATGTGTTGATGTTCATCAATTGTCATAAACAGGCCACTTAGGTGGGGTTGTTGATAATGGGGGAGGTTATGCGTGCATAGGGACAGGGAATGTATGGACAACTCCAGTCTCTTCTACACATTTTTGCTGTGAACCTAAAACTGCTCTAAAAAGTAAACTATTGGAAAGGGCATATGTAGTTAATAATCTATTTTTAGACATCTTGGTTGCTATATTTGCATGGAGAAAAACAGAGATGAAATCACTTCCCTGGAATAAACTAGGAAAGTCGCTGTTCCAAGTTCCTATGGAACCCCACAGAGAGTACCACCCAGAGAGTAGATGGTCGATCCTTGGAAGTGTTTGTGTGTGTTGGCTGATTTGGGGAAGAGAAAGAGTATAGATGAGTGGAAGTATGTGAAATCCACACTGAGTCAGAACAAAATGAATAACTATTGTTTGAGAAGGAAAAAAAATCATCCAAAAAGTGTCAACAATCGATTACTGGTACAGTATTCAGGAAGGTCTGGAAGACATGGAGGCAGTGAGGCTGATCATGCCATCACCCTATTCTTGGTGTGCTGGCTAGAGGATGTGTGATTGGGGAAAGAAGGAACATGCTCAAGAAATATCAGCAGAGCAGGGAACCATAATAGGTTCAGTGATTCTAAAAAGGAAAAGGAAAACTATATTTGCTAACAAGATACGTAATATGTTTGGTCTTTTTATGCAATTTCCAAAGTCTTATTTAAATTGTGCCTGAAAGTGTTAGGTATCATTGTTTTTAGAATTGGGATAATGAGGCATATAAAGCTTAAGTAACCTATCCAAAGACATATATTAACAGGTAATAATGAGAATAATGATGATTACAAATATTCACTCATTTATACAGCAGCTCTAAGAACTTGGTACTGTCATCCCCAACTCACAGATGGGGGAAGTAAATATAAAGGATGTTAAATAACTTGCCTAAGATTGCATAGCTAATAAGCAGCAGCTGCGATTTTAAACTAGTTTACCCGCGTCTGTACATTTAACCATTGTGTTCTACATCCTGTCTGTTGTTTCTGTTATTTTTGTTGTAGACCATCTTGACTAGATTTAAAATAAAATCCAATGCAGTACAAACATTTACAGTGGTGGCTAAGCTCCTAACAGTCCCAGGGAGATGACAGCAAGTCTGTCTCAATGCCAGACTTTTATTCTTGTCCCCTTCTTATATTTGAAGTCAAAACATTTTCAGTTAGTCCCTAGAAACAGTAACATGATGGTGTCAGGACGCTAGTTAATTAGCATTAAGGAGTCATTTTCTGATATAAATACATAACTATTGCATTAGCATTCCTCGATTGATAGGATTGCTGTTTGCACATATTTGAGGAGTTGTGATAAACAGGCAAAATCAGTTTCTAAAGTTCTGTGTGAATACTGGACTGTACAGCAAACACTGAATCTCTACAGCAAAGACTCTTTGTCTACTTACAATATTAATATGGAATGAATGTTATCACCAAGTTATTGTAACTTAGAAGACTTGAGAAAGTGTTCTTAGGGGTATCATATTAAATTTGTAACTGTGACATTTTTGACTTGCTTTGAATCACTTCTTTGGAAACCAGAAGCCTTGTGTTTGGTTTCTAGCTCTATCGATGATACCTCCGCTAAATCATTTAAAACATGTTGAAGCCAGGCTGGGTGGCTCAGCCTGTAATCCCACGCCTTGGGAGGCTGAGGTGAGTGGATTGCCCGAGTCTGAGTCCGCAGGTTCGATACCCACCTGGGCAACTTGGTGAGACCTCATCTCTACAATAAATCAAAAAATTAGCCGGGTGTGGTAGCTTGTGCCTATAGTTCTACCTACTTGGAAGGCTGAGGCGGAGGGATCACTGGAGCCCAGCAGGTCGAGGCTGTGGTGGCTAGGAGCGGCAACTGCACTCCAATCTGGGTGACAGAGTGAGATTCTGACTCAAAAAAGAAAAAAAAAACATGTTGAATGTATATTACATTTGGCAGTAGGAATGCCATATGCCCTCAAATTGCTTTAGTGCGACTTTGTAGAAGTGGTATTGATTTTCAAATATGAATATGTAAAGTGATTCTATCACTTACTAAGTAGAATGCGTTGTATGCTTCATAAATCTAACAAATAAAGAATAGATGATTTTTTTGAAACTTGAAAAATTTAAATAATGACCCTAAATCTATCTGATTTAATTTTGCCTTAGAGCTACTCTTAGTGTTAATATCTAACACTTTTTAAAAATCAGCCAAGATGTCTTTGGGCATTTAAATTCCTTCTCTGTTCACAAATGTCATTAACTTGAAATATAAAGATGCTGTCTAAGGAAACTGGTTTGCCTAGCCAGATCTTTTAATGTAGTTAGTTATTTTGCTATGTGAGCTGTAAAACCCAAACATTGAGGCTGCTTTCTGCAAGACTGCGTTGCCCAGACAGTGACGTCATGTTATAAGCATGTTTAGTTGCAGAGATCCTGCTTTTGATCCCTTAGTTGCCACTTTTTTATGCAGTCCTCCTGAATTACAAAGGTGCTGAGAGTAATTTGCTGCATGAAGGTCTGCTGACACTGTTGTATTTCATTTATCATTCTTCTCTTCGCTCCTTATTAAGACCTTATTCAAATCTGGATCATGGTTCTACTGACATCCATGCCATTATCATCTAAATAGCAATTACATATTCAAAAACAACAGCTTCTCCTTAACTGTCTGTAACTTAACATTTTACATAGATTCAAGTGGGAATGAAGAATAAAATGAATCTTTTCTTCCTGATTTACAACCCCCCCTTTCACCCTTGATTTATTAGCTAATGTTGAATAAGCTACTTGTAGACGAAGGGAGACAAAATTATTGATTGCTCAGCTTTAGTTTTGTAGACATATGTGTATATTATAAATTGTTTCTGTATTACATAGTTACTCAAGTGACAGTGACCCTGACTCAATCACTTATATATTTATTAGGCAACGTTTACCATTTTGTATATAATGGGATCGAATTTAACACTCTATTAAGAAATTAATAGGATCTTTTACAAAAGCAGCAATGCTTTATAACTTGAAACACTTAGAGGAAGCCTTTAAAATGAGTTAATATATTTGTCCTTTATAGGACAGAACTCAAAAACAGAAGCAAATTCTACTATTAAAGTAGTAATATACTTTTCTAACCACTTTGTTTCAGCGATCATGAAATTATAATTTATAAATGGCTTTTATAATTTTTATAATTAAAGTTTATAAGCTGACTTGACTGAAGTGAGCAACTGTGGTTACTGGAGATCAAGGTTTCAACAGATACAATGTTAGGATTTTTTTGGCTATTAATATGTGGTTTAAAGGAAAGTTATTACAGGTTACCAAAAACACATGTCTATACGAATATAGGCAGTCACAGTGTATAGATTGTTTTGTTTTTAATAAGTTTTTAACCAGCAAAGTGTGTGTGTATGTGTGTGTGTGTGCACGCATATGTGTGTTTGTGTGAGAGAGAGAATGAAAGAGAACGTAAGAGAAATGGCAAGTGGAAAAGGGAGAAAGGGAGAAAGGAAGAGAGGAAGAGGGAAGGGGAGAAGAGAGGAAAGTCCTAACCTTAAGAATACTAATTAACTATTTAATACCCAGCCTTTGGGTAACTTGCATCATAATCTCTTACATATTTCTCAAATATCTGCATGGTTAAGGAATTTTGTTATAGTTAAGGAATCTTGTTAATCTTTTTTTGGGAGTAACTTGCATTTCTTTTTTTGTGTGTTTTGTTTGTTTGTTTGTTTGTTTTTTGAGTTGGAGTCTCACTCTGTCGCCCAGACTGGAGTGCAGTGCCGCTCCTGGCCACCGCAGCCTCGACCTGCTGGGCTCCGGCGATCCTTCTGCCTCAGCCTTCCAAGTAGCCGGAATTACAGACATGCGCTACCATGCCCGGCTGATTTTTTGATTTATTGTAGAGATGAGGTCTCGCTGCCCAGGCAGGTCTCGAATCCGCGGGCTCAGGCAATCCACTCACCTCAGCTTCCCAAAGCACGGGATTACAGGCTGAGCCACCGAGCCCGGCTTAACTTTCATTTCTTAGTTTTCTATCCTTATTCTGAAATATGTCTGAATTATGTATGTGTGAATATAATTATATCATGCATGGGATTGCTATTGTGGATTTGTTCAGTGAAATTAGACTATCACTTCTATAGATACGAATGTTAGAAACTCATTGAACCATGGATCCTCACCCTTTGTCCTCACACTGTTTCTTATAGCAAGTCCTGTAGGGAAGCTAGAGAGGCCAGGTGTTGGTGGCAACCTCAAGCAGTGTCACCCTGGGAGGACAGGATGCTGTGAGCAAAGCAGAGGGAACAGTCTGGAGAAGGTGGCATGGGAGACTGAATGTGGAGAGAGGAGTTGGGTATTGAGACTTCAGGGGCTGACAGGCTGGGAACCAGCAGCATTTTCAGATGCCACACTTCCCAAGCCAGGATCTGTTTGGTATTTTATGTGTTCCATTCTGTGGTGCCATTTTGTGACCCACTGGAGATAACAACCTTAAAGTGACAGATCTACAGGTGTTATTTTCAGCTCTTGCTTATGCCAATCTCAATTTGTAAAATAACCTTTTAAAGTTTTTTTTTTTTAATTTTGAAAAGGCATTCAGAATGACAATGTAGTGAACACCTGTGTACCCACCACCCCATTTAGGAAGTAGAATTTATTATTAACCTTGAAATTCTCCAGTCTCACTCCGCCTGACTCCTTTCTCAGGTAAATTTCACTTTCTCAGTTCTGTATTTCTCAGTCTCTTGTTATAATGTTAGTTTACATCTCTAGTTCTGTGTGTCTGAGTGCCGTGTATAAATGTCATTGCACTCACAATGTGTGTATAATATCTTCTTCAGCAACTTGCTGCTTTCACTCAGCATCATGTATCTAGTTTCATCTCTATGACTGCATATACTTCAGTTCGTTCATTTCTATTTGATATTTCATTGATGGGTATGACAATTTATATGTGTGTTCTGATGATGATTTTGGGAGTTTGTTTTACTATTAAAGACAATGCTGTTTACTAGACATTCATAGACAACAAAAATTAACCTTGATATTTATCTCACACCCTACACAAAAATTACTTAAAATGGACCATGGTCTTAAATACGATAAAACTGCACAACTTGTAGGAAAATAAAATAAAATTTTGAGGGTCTGGGACTAGGCAAAAATATTCTTAGACGTGACATGAAAAATATAGTTCCCAAAAAGGAAAAGCTGACGATTTGGACTTCATCAAATTAAAAACCTTTGCTCTCCAAATGACTCTAAGATGGTGAAAAGACAAACTATAGAGTGAGAGACAAAAAGTACAAACCATATGCCTATGAAAGAACTAGTACCTAGATATATAAAGAACTCTCAAAACTTTGCAGTAAAAAAAAAAAGGAAAAAAAATGGGCAAAGACTTGAAGATACATTTTATTGGAGAGGACGCAGCAGATGACAAATCAGCACATGAAAACTGTTCAGTATCATTAGTCATAATGTACATTAAAACTATAATGAGATATTTCTACACACCTACCAGAATAGCCAAAATAAAAAATAGTGGTAACACCAAATGCTGGAAAGGATGAAAAGAAACTGGATTATTGTTGATGGGAAGGGAAAATACTCTGGAAAATAGTTTAGTGGTTTCTTGAACACTTTAACATGTAGTTACCATATAACTCAGTAGTTTCACTTTGGGGCATTTATCTCAGAGAAATCAAAGACATATTCACATAAGCATCTGAGTGTTTATAGCAGGCTTATTCATAATAAACTCCAAATTGCCCTGAGCAGGACACAGACCAGATATCCTTCAACAGGTGAATGTCTAAACCAGCTGCAGTACATCCATATCATGGAATAATACTCAACAATAAAAAAGCAGCAAACTACTGAGACATAAAGCAACCTGGATAAATCTCCAGAGAATTATGCTGAGTGAAAAAACCAATCCCTAGAGGTGACACACTGTATGATTCAATTTAAATAACATTCTTGAAATGACAAAATTATAAGGAGAAAAAGGAGAAAGGATTTAGTGGCTGCCAGTGGTTAAGGATGGGGTTAGGGTGAGAGGGAAGTAAGTGCCAGGACTTCTGGCAGTGATGGAAGTGTCCTGTATCTGGACCTTATCAACAATGTCAGTATCCTGGGTGTGATACTGTACTGTGGTTTTGCAAGTTGTTGGTATTGTGGGAATCTGGGTAGAGGGTACATGGAATCTTTCTGTACTATTTCTTCTATCTGTGTGTGAATCTACAGTTATCTCAAAGTAAAAGATTCAAATATAAGACAAAATGATGCTGCTATGGACGTTCTTATACATATCTCTTGGTGCATGTATGTGAGCTTTACTCTAGATCTTATTTGTAGGAGGAATTGCAGGTTATGCACACATTAACTTTAGTAAATAATGGTAAATTGTTTTCCCAAGTGCTGTAAGAAAATTCAGTTTTACTACATCCTTCTTAACACATAATATTGGGAGTCTTAAGTTTCTATCAGTCTGTTGAGTATAAAATGGCATCTCCTGTTTTTAATGTACATTTTCCTGATTATGGTGGCATTGGGAATTTTTACTTATTTTTAATAGTTATGTGGTTTTTTGTTTTTTTTTTTGCTGAGTAAAATCACTGTTTATCTCCTCTGTTGTTCTGTTGGGTTGTGTACCATTTTCTTACTGATTCTATGAGAATCTAGGTATGAGTCCTTTGTGAGTTGTTTTGCATTTTATGGTAACTCAGTTGATGGCTTGTCTTTCTTTCTCTTTTTCAATGTGCCTGTTGATGAAGAAAAATTTTAATGTGACTGTTTTTTCTTTTTTTTTAGTTAGAGCCTCACTCTGTAGCCCAGGATTGAGTGCAGTGGCACAATCACAACTCCTTGCAGCCTGGGTTCAGGCGATCTTTCTTCTTCAGTCTTCTTTGCACCTGGACCAAAGGTGTGTGCCACCACACCCGGCTAATTTTTTGATATTTTTGTATAGATGCAGTCTCACTATGAGGTCTTAGAATTAAGCTTGCGTACTTGCCACCATGTGCTTACATTGGCAGTACTGTACAAACAACTTGGTAAGATTTCATAACTTTGATATATCGGTGTATCACAGCTATGTTCATGTCGACATGTGGTGGTGTCTTGCTGAGTGGCATTCATTATTGTTGCATGTTTTTGTGTGTCGTTGCGAGAATGTCAGAGGTTGAATTTGAGCAACGAGCAAACATTAAATTTCTTGTTAAACTTTGTAAGAGTGGAAGTGAAATCAGAAACATCGTAGTCTCAGTTTATAGGGATATTGCCATAAAGAAAATGGCAATGTACAAATAGATTAAACATTTTTCTGAGGGGAGAGAAAGCATCAGTGATGAAGAGAGGTCAGGATGACCAGTAATGAGCAGAATTGACGAAAGCATTACAAAAATTTGTCAAATTGTGCATCACAATCATTGGCTGACTATGAGAAGCATAGCAGACCAAATAAACATTGATAGAGAAACAGGAAAATCTTAACTGAAAATCTTAGCATGAAAATGGTGTG
Organism: Carlito syrichta; assembly: GCF_000164805.1. Classification (NCBI taxonomy): domain Eukaryota; kingdom Metazoa; phylum Chordata; class Mammalia; order Primates; family Tarsiidae; genus Carlito; species Carlito syrichta. The sequence continues at coordinate 623,719 of NW_007250730.1, forward strand.
TGCAAAAATGGTCCCAGAGGAGCTCTTGTATCATGACAGTGCACCAACTTACACACCACTATCTGTGAGGGAGCTTTTAGCCAGTAAACAAATAATTGTCTTGGAATACCCTCCCTGTTCATCTGATCTGGCCCTCAATGACTTTTTTTCTTTACCCGAAGGTAAAGGAAATATTGAAAGGAGGGCATTTTGATGACATTCAGGACATCAGAGATAACATAACAATAGCTCTGATGGCTATTCCAGAAAAAGAGTTCCAGAATTGTTTTGATTGTGTTGGTGCTTGGCTTCCCAAGGGAAGTACTTCAAAGGTGACCATAGTGATATTCAGCAATGAGGTATGTGGTACTTTTTCTAAGATGAGTTCGCTAACTTAACTGTCAGACCTTGTACGTTGCCTAGGCTAGTTTTAAACTCCTGGGCAGTCCTCTCCACTTGGCCTCTGGAAGTGCTGGGATTTACAGGCATGAGCCAATGGACCTTTTTTTTCCCCTCAGCTTTTTTATGGTACTGTCTATTTTGCTAAATGTTTATATCTCATTTACCTTCTTAATATGTTTCAGTATGAGTGACTTGGTAGAAACATCTACTTTGAAAGGTAGGTTTTCAAAAGCTCAAGCTTTCTTTTTCTTTTTTTTTATGCTCAAGCTTTCTATGTCTGGCCATGTTCTTTCTGTTTGTAGACTTTTATATTTCTATCTCAAGATAAAAATTATTATTATTTTTATACAAGGACAGGGTAACTGTATTCTATCTTGGTTTCACAAACTTGTGTTTGATGTGTTAGATCTCAAATATTTATCACTTTTGCAAGAAAACTTTTTTGTTTAAGATTGAAGTACAATTCAGGGTTAGGTATACAAAAGTTCATTATGCAGGTACCCTTATTGATGAGGTATGCTTCTCCCTCCTCTGGCAGTTTCCCTCACCTGCCAATCCCATACCCCCCCGGCAGTTTCCCACTACTGCCAATCCCTTTCTTACAGTATTATGATAATTGTTCAAGGTCTGCCTATGATTGAGAACATATGGTACTCTGTTCTTTGTTTCTGTGGTAGGTCACTGAGTGTGATAGACTCTAAATCCATCCAAATTGCTGTGAAATCCATATATTTGTCCTTCTTTATGTCTGCATAATATTCCATTGTGTTTATGTATCACATTTTTTTAATCCAGTCCAAGTTCAGTGGACATCATGGTTGGTTCCATGTTTTTGCTATTGTGAAGAGAGCTGCAGCAAACATGAGTGTGCAGGTATCGTTTTGGTAGAATGACTTGAGTTCCTCCAGGTATATTCCCAATCAGGGGGATTGCTGGGTCATATGGAAGGTCAATTTCTAGTTCTTTCAGAAATCGCCATACTGTCTACCAAAGAGGTTGCACTAGTTTGCATTCTCACCAGCAGTGTAGAAGCGTTCCTTTTTTTCCACACCCTTGCTAGCATCTGTTGTTGTTTTATTAATGATGGCCATTCTTACTGGGGTTAGGTGGTATTTCAATGTGGTTTGATTTGCATTTCTCTGATGATTAGTGAGACTGAGCACTTTTTCACGTGTCTGATACTGACAATAAAACTATTGTTTTATTGTTATGAATTTTATTTTGACAGGTTTAATTTTCATTTCATTAATGCACTTGACTATTATTTTCCTATATTTGTTTAACTGGTTTTTAGATGACTCTATTGCTGTTTGTTTACCATGTGGCTTAATACAACTTTACCTCTAATTAGTGGTGAAGACATGTAGTGTATTACATAGATGATGAAGGTAGTCGAAAAAAGTAGAAAATTAATCTAATTTTAATTTTAATTTAATCATGTAAGACAGAAAAAGAGAGGATTTATTAACATTTGAATTAAAGAGGAAATATTAACATTTATTAGTTATGTGGACTGATAATAATGGGTAAAAAGGAATCATGTTTAAATTAAGTTTAGGAAATACTTGGTTTAAAGTGGTTTAAAGTTTTGCAAGGACACTGTAGTATTTAATATATTATTATGTTTTGAAAATAAGTTGGGGTTTCATAGTATTTAGCATTTTCCAAACTGGCTTAAACTTTTTCATGGAGAATTTTGCAAAACTGAATCTTCTATTGGACCCATACATATTAAAATACTGCTTAGAATAAGTTAGGAAAGTTATCATTAATTGTTAAAAATTTCAGAAAATCTTGCAAATACTAGTTTTGAGATTGTTCTTGGTTTTGTTTTGTTTGTTTGTTTGTTTGTTTGAATTGGAGTCTCACTCTGTCGCCCAGACTGGAGTACAGTGGCCGCTCCCGGCCACCGCAGACTCGAACTGCTGGGCTCCGGTGATCCTTCTGCCTCAGCCTTCCAAGTAGCCGGAATTACA
>NW_007250730.1:626518-674936 GCF_000164805.1 Carlito syrichta
GCTGGGAGCGGCCACTGCACTCCAGTCTGGGTGACAGAGTGAAACTCCAACTCAAAAAAAAAAAAAAAGAAAGAAAGAAAGAAAGAACAGTAATTCAATTAAAGAGGGATTTTTTTTTTTTAACCTGTGTGTATTTGCATTCTCAGGTTCTCCTAAGCTACCTTTAGATTTGTGAATGGTCAACATTAACTATTTTATTCTCCCTGTAGAATTCTGATTGTCAGACTTCATTACTAATAAACAAACAGTATTATCTATGTCAAGGTGAATGTCTTATTTGACCCATGAGTTTTGTTTTGCTAAGTAAAAATTTAATTATATTTAAAAATTATGACTGACATTTACTATTTAATTATATATACACCAATCAAATTTCTTTGGAAACCTTTCTTTTGAAAATATAATGATATTAGTATATGTTTGTTTTGGTTTTTTTTTTGAGTTGGAGTCTCACTCTGTCACCCAGACTGGAGTGCAGTGGTGGCTCCCGCCCACGGCAGCCTAGCCTCAACCTGCTAGACTCCGGCGATCCTTCTGCCTCTGCCTTCCAAGTAGCTGGAACTACAGGCGCACTACTACACCCGGCTAATTTTTTTTTTTTTTTTTTTTATTATAGAGTTGAGGTCTCGCCAAGTTGCCCAGGCGGATCTTAAACCCGTGGGCTCAGGCAATTCACTCACCTCGGCCTCCCAAAGCGCAGGATTACAGGCTGAGCCACCGAGCCCAGGTGATGTTAGTATATGTTTGAAATAAGAATTAGAAGTATCAAATTGGTTTTTGACAAAAATTTGGAAAATTAAAATTTATCTTTCTTTCAAACCCCCTAGATGCCTTGGCTTCCTTTTCAAGAACCTTATTTATTTATTTCTTTTGAAAAGAAGGGTTCCATCTTTCTTTAAGAAAAAGTGTTTAGAGAAGTCTTATTTGGCCTTATTTGACAGTGCAGGTTGACCAATATTCTCCATCTTTTCTATAAAGCCTTGAATGTTGACAGCTTCTAGTTTATTCTCTGAAGACATACTCGTCCACCAGCAGACTGGTATTCTTTCCAAGCTGTTTGCTTCTAAATGTGTGTACTTGTTATTGTAATCACATAATTTAATTAAGTTTATGAGTATACAGAGAGAATACTTAATTCTACAAAAACTTAGTTAAATGCCTTAGAAATACTCTATACAGTTTAATTGCTAAAATAAAAAAAAAGGAGCTGAGCAAGATGACTAAGAATCCAAGAATCAGCAGTAGGCTGCCTTGTAAATGTCTTTAAATTCTTGTTTGCTTATAAACAATTGGCGATTGTGTACGGTGTATTATATGTTGGGCTTACATAAGAAAGGCCTAGAACTCTAATCAGGCATCCCTAACTGCAGTTAAAAGCCTCAGCCCAAGATCTTCCCCATGTGGGAAGGTGTGAAAGCAAGTAACAGATGGCTTGGAAGTTGGGAAAAGTCAGGATTGAGGGTAGAGAGTGATTGTTTCCTGATCAACCTTTTCAAAAACTTACAGATGGTTTCTTTTTTATTGATAGTTACTCTTGCAGGTCCAGTGTACCAGGTCTCTGAAAAAGTTCTTCAAAATGATGACCCAGCAAAGCAGAGCATGTGACAATAGGGTTAAAAAAAAATACTTCAGAAGGGATTATAGTTGCTTTAGGCAGCAGTGCACCCAGAGCTGCAAACCACAGTGTTTTGTTACATGCAAATTCACAAATGTTAGAACTTAAAAACAGTATACATTCTTTTGTTTTTTACTAGATGGACTCTGAGTTATAGAATCTTTCCCCATCAATATATGTCTTTAGCATACAAACGGTTGAATAAAATAAACTTGCCCGAAACTACCATGCTCCCTGTGAGTTGTCTTCTGATCTTTCTTCCGAGGACCTTAGACACAGTGACCTGGAGATAAGATGAGAACTGAAAAGTGTCAATTGGATTTAGGAAGTTTGGCCAGTGACCTCAGTGAGTGGAGGCTGCAGAAGAGTTGGCTTTACACTTTCTGGCTGCTAGAATAGTGAACTTAATGAATTTTCTCCTAAATTTGGAACTCAAAGCTTTTGCTAACCAAAGCTAGTTGTTTCATAAATAACTTAGAAGAGTAAACTCTTTTTTTTTTTTTTTTTTGAGTCAGAGTCTCACTCTGTTGCCCTGACTGGAATGTAGCGGCAGGTTCACAGGCACCACAGCCTCAACCTGTTGGACTCAACTTTCCAAGTAGCTGGTACTACAGGTGTGCACCACCATGCCTGGCTAAGTTTTTAATTTATTGTAGAGACAAGGTCTTGCCAAGTTGCACAGACTGGTCTTCAACCCATGGGCTCAAGCAATCCTCTTGCCTCCACTTCCCAAAGTGCTGGGATTACAGACATGAGCCACCGTACCTGGCGCTAGACTCTTAATTCAGTTCTTACTGCTTCCAGGAAATTATATAATCATTCATGTGTTTGAACAATATCTGAATACTTTCCATGTTCCAAGTGCTGTGCTGAGTGTTGGGTATGCAATGATGAACAATACAAACAAGCTATCTGTTTTTATTCAGTGAAGGATAGAGTTTTCCGTAGCAATTATTTAATTTTTTTATTATTATTTTTATTTTAAAGATGCGGGTTACAATTCAGGGTTAGGTATACAAATGTTCATTATGCAGGTACCCTTGTTGATGAGGTGTACCCCCCCTTCCCCAGGCAGATTCCCACTGCTGCCAATCTTGCCTCCCCACCCCCTATCCCCCTGCAGTTTCCCGCTACTGCCAATTCTTTTCTTATAGCAATTATTTTAAAAAAAATAAAGATGTGCAAGTTTCCAGAAAAAAAAAAGGAAATGACCTAAAAACCATAATTTTACTATTGAGTGTAATATCTGCTCAATTTATGCTCTAACCCATAAATTGGGATTCTAGAGTATTCAAAGAGGAGATATTAAAAAAACATTTTGAGTTTTAATTTGGGAAAAGGTATGTAAGACAGAAGTAGCAATTCTATAAAATCAATAACTTCAAATATTTTGAAAATAGTATAGTGATAGCACAGAGCATAATCTACATTTAATCATTTACAAAGCTTTTATGAAAACTGTGACTTAAAAAAATCCTTAATTACAAGGAGATAATGAAAAACATTATTGCTATTGTGTATTTTTATTTATTTTTAATTATCTCAGACAAATTGAAGACTTTTGCCAATTAGAAACTGATACATGATAGACTAATGATTACAGTATTCTTTTTTAAATGAAATTATGGATGCAGAAATTATATAAGTTGTGTCAGAAAAGGATAGATTTCAATATGAAGAGGAGGAGGAGATAAGAGCAATTCAGAAGCTAAAATTACTCTTGTCATAGGTAGTTACAGATGCCTTGAAATAGTTCTGTGTTTAATTGAATAACAGCCTGAGTCAGGATTCAGTAATATTAAAACATGGGAAGGAACAATACCAAGAAAAATTGTATTTCTTTTAAATAACTTCAAATTATTTACTTTATTAAATGAGTATAGTTTTGAATTAAAATAAAATATTTTAGGTATGCATTTTTTAATGATCTTCCACTTTAACTGATTGTTTGTTGAGTGAAGAAATGGTTCAATCGCATTGGCTAAGATGGTTTCTATTTAATTTATTCACTTTCGCCAATTTAGAGCCTCAACAACATGGAGTATTTGTACAACTACTTCTATTTTTTAAAAAATAAAGTATAATTTAAATAACAAGTTAGTTTGTAGTTGTATGGTTAAAGAACCTTGGCCTGGATGAGAGAGTGAGTTTGACATTTTGTCCTCAAGATTTTGTTTAGATCTTAACCACTACTGTGTATGCTTAGGATTATGATTGGCTATAAAGAGTTGTCTGATAAACATACTCTGTCATGTGAAAGTCTGTTTAGGAAACTTCCCTATGAGTTAAACTTGACGTTTAATGGTTTTTTTAGAATGTTAAACAGAGTGACAAAGTACTACAGATTCTTTCATAGTTATGTAGCTTTTAGAGTTCACTTTAGGGAAATCTGGTTTTTAGAATTTGACACAGTGATTCGTAAGTTTAGCAATGTGATGAATAACCTGCAGTATAATGTTCATTTACTAGTTTCACATTTTTGTAAAATAAAATATAAATTTTAGATCAGATAATGGCATTGCTCATTCAAGAAGGAAAAATATTGCAGAATTGAGTGATTTTTCCAAGTAATGTGTTAATTATAACTTGAGTGTGTTATCTTTATTCTCAAAGGTATTTTGAAATATACTGGTGTTAATTTCTTACAGTACACCTTATTTTAATCATTAAAGTGTTTTAATGTTTTTTATAATGCCATCTACAAACATATGATGGTGTGGGCACGGGTCATCTGTTCCTGTTACTGTATTCCCAGCACTAGTGTGAAATGAATGCATTATTAAGAGAGTAGAAATGCATAATTTAAGTTTTAAATTGTATACCTTCAAAGTCAGACCTTTAAGTTATTTTGAGGAAAAAAAAACATGTGTAGCCAGCAAACTGGAACAGATGCTTACAGACTTAAGACAATTTGTAAATGTTGTTTTGCTCTGCCATTATTCACATCCACAAGTATTCTCATGGACCTTCTTGTCTGATCAGCCTCTGTGAGTGTGATGATGCCAGGACTTCATTTTTTTTGTTTTAAATTTCTCCTGATTACCTCATCTCTTCATATAGACATTATTCTTTTTTTTTTGAGTTAGAGTCTCACTCTGTTGCCCAGACTGGAGTGCAGTGGCTGCTCCCAGCCACCGCACCCTTGACCTGCTGGGCTCTGGCGATCCTTCCACCTCAGCCTTCCAAGTAGCCAGAATTACAGGCTTGTGCTACCACGCCCGGCTGATTTTTTTTTTTATTTATTGTAGAGATGAGGTCTTGCTACCCAGGCGGGTCTCGAACCTGTGGGCTCAGGCAATCCTCTCACCTCAGCCTCCCAAAGGCACGGGATTACAGGCTGCACCACCGAGCCCAGCTGACATTATTCTTACCATGGCACTTATTAAATATGGACATTAACAAGCAATAAAAAGTTCTGCCTGAGATAGTCAGAAACCTGTTCTTTTTTCTTTTTTCCTTCTGAATCTCAGAAGCAGTACAACATTAACTTTATTTAACTTTTAGGTTAATTTTAAAAGAAACCTTCTTAAATAATGACTCAGTAGGTTTATAGGGTAAAGTCAGTGTGTGTGTGTGTTTTAAAGCTTCCCAAGTGATTTTGATCATCAATCGAGTCTAGAAGCCACTGGTTACAATTAATTTCCTTAGGATTTGCTACTAAGTTTAATTCTAAGCAGGGGCAAAATGGAAAAATTTTTTAAATTTAAAAATTAGTTTTGGAGATGACATAATTTCTATTTTATTAAAAGAAACTTTAAGAACAGTTTTTCTGCCTTTTTGTTAATTAACGAGAATCACTGAAGTCTTAGAGAACTAAAAACATCTTTGGCATGGATGCAGAGGATCTAAAAAATACAGTGATGAAATATGACCAGCAAGCTGAAGGAGGGATCACAAATGTGTGATTTTGAGGTCTCTTCTGTTTGAAACCAATCCAGAGTCTTGAATTTGATCCAGTCTATAGTATTCTGCAAATGGAAAGATTAAACTGGGGCGATATAATTAGGGTAAGCCCTTGCATCTGCACTTGTATCGCAGCAACTGAATTTGAAACCAGCTGCAAAATGGTGACTAATCTCCCTGGCAAGCCAACATGAGAGTGTAGTACAATAAGCCAGCTTCAGCCTCATGAGCACATGTTTCTTCAGCTTGCCTCTGAGCAGGTGATGGTGGTGATGCAATCTGATTAGACTTTTGAATGTATTCTAACCACAGTCAGCAGTAGAGTCTCTCAAGGGAGTTCACAAAAGACTTCAAACCGATTATCTGTTTTTTCAGATAGTTCCAAGTTTAGAAGGGCATGGAATCTGGTATTTTTTCCACCTTAGTGACTGTAGTACTTAACAGTACCGTATCATCTTAAATTTGGGAGTCTTTAATTTATTTTCACAAGTGAAGTGAAGATGAGAAAAATAATGTGGAAAGAAGAAAGTACTGGTATTTGGAGCTCTTATGCACCATTGTTCACAACTACTTACACTGGTCAATTAAAACAATTAAACTGTCCAGACTTTTTAATTTTATGCAAACAGGAGATGTAAATCAGTGTGTTGTGAAGTGTTTAAATGGTACACTAACCTTTCCATATTCAAAGATGTACCTCCCTTGCTATTACCTGTCCTGATGAAGTGATATTTAACAGTGTCTTGCACATTAAAGGTGTTTAATATATACTCAGTTTGACTTGGACTTGAGCCTTTATTTTTGAAGAGAATAATTGTGTCTTCTTGCATTGTACCTCAGTGGGCTTGGTAAGTATGAATGCAGTCAACTGTCTGAGAATGTATGTCATCTTTGGAAAGAAAAGTGCTATAGGACCTAAAATACAGTCACAAGTATTATTTCAAATGAGTAGTTCAGAAGTAGGACACTTAGAAATTGTTTGTTAATCTTCATTGTAAATAGCCATCAAATATAATATATCTTGCAACAAAGGGTGCAAGACCATCACAGCATAAAACTTGCAAACGATATGCCCTGAGGGTAAAGGGGGAAATGGAGTGTGGACTCGAGCTTGGTGGCATTCAGACTTGGTGTACAGCAGAGTGACTTTGGATGCTTGTCAGAAGTGACTAAGCCTGGCCCCATCCCCAATCACTGCTGATTTTATAGGTTTGGAATGGGTCCCAGGCATCTGTGTTTTTAATCAGTTCCCTCTCCAATGATTCACTCCCCCCTCCAAATTTGAAAAACATTGACCCTGACTACTATGGGTTTACAGTATTATAGACTACTGTGTATTAGGATAGTGCTGGAGTGTAGACTTCTGAGCCTCCTAATTGTCAAACAGAAGAAACACTTTCATTGTCATCAGGAGAAATAAACTTTATTCATGGTAATTATAAAAAGACTTTTTGAATAAAAAACATGAGTTTTCTTTAGTGGATTTTGTAGAAGAAGCTAATTTTTCCCATATATTTTTATTTAAACTTTTAATAAAAATGAGGATCACTTTACTGAAGGTCTAGAAGTCTTCAGTGAATGCTAAGCAAATTGAGTGCAGGTGTTCTGTCTCATGAAATTCTGAATTTATAGAAAAATGCATTTAGAATACCTGGAGGAGTGGGTAGTTACCATGTACTATGGGTTGAATTGTGTTCCCCCCAAAAGTTATGTTTAAGACCTCATCTCCTGTGAAGGTGACCTTATTTCCAAATAGTATTTGCAGATGTAATCAAGTTGAGATCAGATTAATTAAAGTGGTCCCTTGTCCAATGACTGGTGTCCTTATAAGAAGAGGGAAATTGGGACACAAAGATACATACACAGAGGAAAAGGCCATGTGACAGCAGAGGCAGAGACTGCAACCATGCTGTGACAAGCCAAGGGACACCAAGTATTGCAGTAGCCACCGGAAGCTCAGAAGAGGCAGGAAGGATCTTCCCCTAGGGACTTCAGAGAGAGCACGGCTCTGCTGAAGCCTCGATTTCAGACTTCTGGCCTCCAGAAAGGTGAGAGAATAAACTTCTGTTGTTTGAAGCTACCAAGTTTGTGCCACTTTGTTATGGCAGTCTTAGGAAAGTAGTACAGCATGTGAATGTCTCTTCTCCCATTTGGATTTTTGAACAAAACTAGATTTAAAAACAAAACAAAACAGCAAACCTTCTTTTCTCACATAATCCATGTGTGTAGAGAGGCTCATGTGCTTTGGATCTGCCGTTGTGGTCAAGTTTGAATTCTATTTTAAATGTCAAGGAGCCTGCCTGGCATTATTACCACATGAAACCCACTCTACCTTGTAGAACTGCATGTCATAGGGCTTCTTGCCATTGGAGGCAGTGCTTCCTTAAAAAGAAGCTCATGTGTTTGAATAGGTACTAAGTGGTGACGTCAGAGTTTTGTCTCATAGAATATGGAAGGGCTATTTGTCTTGAGCAGGAACCAGTCACCTTCGTGCTTCCCACTGGAGTGAAAACTCCCTTCCACCCAGGGAAGATCTCTGCAGAGGCAGCAAATCACTGTGCTGCTACCTCCTTCTCCCTGACCTTTTGTGACCATCTGTGAGGATTTTGCTACCTGTTCTCTCTGTGATTTTACCAGGCTCCCCATCCACACTTACTTTCCTTTACTGACCCAGTTTCCAACTCTTGGGACCTCCATTCTGTTGTAAAATGTCCTGGTGAGGAGCACCAGCTTGAAGTTAGTCAGACTGGCACATCTAGAGTGGCTTTTGTGGGATAATTGGGTCTTAACTTGGGGATTCCTGACAGCCAGCTCTCCATAAAGATAGGACATCTCTGCCTGGGAAATTCCTGGCTCTAGTACTTCTCAGTTGGGGGAGAGTAGACAAGTCATTTAATCTTTTTAAGCATCCATTTCCTTATTTATAAAATTAAGATAATGAAAGCAATCTCAGATGTTGATGTATGAATTAAATGAGTGGCCATATCTGTCGTGCAGGAAGCACTCAAGAAGTGGTGTCTTTGACTGCTTTATAAATAGTATCAAGATTCCAATAGCCTTTTCACTGTGTTCTTATTCATTCATGTATTCATTCATTCATCCATTCAGCAGTATTTAGAGTGACTACCATGTATCAGTCACTTTGCTGGGCATGAGAAATACATGGTGACTATGATAGATACAGTCTGTGTTCTTGTGGAACTGACAGTCCAGTTGGAGAGACAGACATTAATTATACAATCATCCAAATAAGTGTAAAGCTATGTTGATAAGTCACACGAGAGGTGACCACATGTGGAAAGTTGAAGAAATCTGAAATCTTCCCTAAGTAAGTGATACTTGACCTTAAAATGGAAACCTGAGTGAGCTGGCTGGAGGAGACTGGTGGAACGACAGTATGTGATGGTCCTTTGGTAAGAGGGAACATGGCCCATTTGGTGAGCTGGAAAGAGGCCCTTAGGATAATGTGCAGAGAGCCAGGAGGGAGCTTGGAATGTGATGAGGCTGGACGTTAGGCATGCCCTGGTCTTGCTAGGCCTTGTAGACCCGGGTGACGTTTTTATCCTATGAGTGGTGGAACCCAGTGATGAGCATTAAGCTGAAGGGGGGAATGACCGGAACAAATATGGGTTTGAAAGATGTTTAACTTTATTGAGTTGGGAGGACCCAGCTGTCTCAGACAGATGCTGTTTATTCTCTTACATGCTTGAACTTGCCTTCTGTGATGAGGGTTCAGCCCTTGCAGCCCCTCTGCCACTTCAGTTCGTTTCTCTCCACTGCATCCTTAAGTCTGCCGTCTTCTGAAATTGTCCCACCAGCGGTGTCCACTGCTGCCCTCGACATGCCCCCGATTCCATGGGCCCTTCGACATGGTGTCTTTTCTTTCCTGGGTCCCACAGTTACCCTGGGCATTTCTAAAGCCATGGTGTTGCTTCAGCTACCCCTTTGTTCTCCAAAGTCTTTCTTTGTCAATGACTTTCACCTTTTTTACTCCAACGGTTCTCTGCTGTGTCCTTGCTCCATATTATGTAATCACTCAGAGTGGTGCCACCTTGGAAAACTTAAATTTTAAACCCAGAAATTGTACTCTCTGATGTCAAGTCATTCCTCTTTCCTGCCACTATTCTTACTCTTCACCTGATTTATGCTGTTTGCTCAGTCTCCCATCGCTTCCTTCTTTCTTATCCAGCCTGGAGCCTGTGGTCAGTAATTGCAGTGTTGTGAGGTCAGGTCTCTTATTTTGAACCCTGCCTCTTTCATCTCTGGATAAACCTAATTTTTCATGTGCCCTTACTCTCAGGCTACTAAGCATTCCTGGAGAAAATCATAACTGCGCTATGGGCACTCGACTGTGTCTTTGCTTTCCAGTTACCTGAGCTGTCAGCTCTTTTCTGTGGACCCATCTCATCAGTTTTGTCTTAACTGGGTAGATTTCGACCTTGGCTGCACAGTGAAATCACCTGGGGGTGCTCTAAAAAATATTAATGCCTGGGTTTCACCCCTAGAGATTATGATGTTATTGACCCAGAGAACACCTGGCAGAGACTTTTAGCCACTCACCCAGTGATTCTAATGTGCTGCCAAGGTTGAGAAGCACTGTGTTAATATGCCCTCAGAGGCTGCTAGACATGTTTGCTGCTTCTGGAACTTTCTGCTAGTCCTCATTTTAGCCAGGTGATCTTGTGTCATCCAGCTTCCCTTTCTTTTTCTACTTTTGCACTTGTCTTTATTTGCATTAACACTTGCCTAGTGCATTCTTTTTCTAGAGAAAAAAGTTGCCTACGTCCTCACATTTGACCCCTTCCAAGGTGCACCAGGTATCAGTCTGTCTCACCTTCTCCATTCCTGATCTGGGCCCAGTGATCTGAGTAGGTTCAAAATAATAATAATAGCAACAACAACAACCACCACCACCACCTTGGCCAGGCGCAACAACACCAACAACCTTGAGTGAGTGTGGTGGCTCATGCTTATAATCCTAGCACTTTGGGAGGCTGAGATAGAGGATTGCTTGAGCCCAGGGATTTAAGATCAGCCTAAGCAATATAGTGAGAGCTCGTCTCTACAAAAATAAAAAAAAGTTAGCTGGGAGTGGTAGTGTGTGCCTATAGTCTCCCTTACTTGGGAGGCTGAGGTGGAAGGATCGCCCGAGCCCAGACGGTCAAGGTTGCAGTGGGCTGTGATCATGCCATTGCCTTCCAGCCTATTGACAGAGATTCCAACACACACACACACACACACACACACACACACACACACACACACACACACACACGTACGCACACACAAACAAACAACCTGGGGAAAAAGCCCAAGTCTAAATCTAAGCAATATTAAAACAATATTAAGCAGAAGGATGATGAATTTCAAAGCAAATAATCTTTGATGAAAAACTGAGATGTGATACCTGAAAGATGGGTAGGGTTGGGTTGGGGCAGCCGTTGAGGTGGTAGTGGGGCTTTGTGTATTATGCTACGATTGTTGAACTTTGATTTTTAAATATGTTGAAAGTTCTTTTTTCCTGGGTGGAAGGAATAAAATATGTGTTTTAAGGACAACCATGGTAGCTGTATAGGGCATGGTCTGTGACGGAACAAATTAGAGACATGAGGGACATTTGGGAACCACGATCAGGGACTAAGCAAGAAATGATGAAGTATTGGACTAGTGTACTGGCAGAGGTCATGAAAGACAAAAAAACAGCTTCTAGAGGTATCGTAGATGGAATCGGGAGGACTGGGTCATTTTGTATTCTGGAGAATTATGTCAAAGACTCATGGGCATTTAAGTTAACTTGCTCATAGTAATTAACCCCCAAAGTTCTGCTCAATTGCCTAGTTATTTATAAGCTGCCCCAATAAAAGAGTTTTCAGAAAAAGTTTCTTGAAAGAATATAAATCTCTTCTATGGAGTGTAATGTTAGAGAGGACTTAAAATAAGCTGTTTGATTAGTGACCCAGAATGTTTATAATGGTCCATTAAAATGTATAAAGAAGCCTTAAGTGTAACAACATCATGATCAGGAGAAGTGTAGTAGTTAAGGGCTTGGACAGTGGACACAAACTGGATTTGAAGTTTATCTCCTGCTTTCCCTGCCAAGGTGCTGAGCATTGCTAGACTGGAGATAGTAAGAGGGTCTAGCCTCACAGTACTGTGAGAAATACCTGCAGTAAATAAATATCAGCAGTTAGTACTTTGTTTCACATTGTCAATTTTAGATATTTTACAGCTTCTACCATTTTACTGCTTCTACTTAATACTTGGATTACTTGCTGTAGCCACTGAGATTCACCAAAATGTTTTTATTATTCAGTAAGCATGCAATGAGTAATTAGTGTTCTTTTAAAGAAAATATGTGTTGGCTCAGTATTAGTCTACTGATATGTTTGACTTTGTAAACATAAAAACATTGATTTTCCCTTGAAATTCCAGTGGAGTGTTTTTTTTTCCTGAAATTTACTCATTGTCGTTAACTGTTGGAATGACTAAATTCTGTGAAGAGAAAGAAGCAGGCAGAACAGTAGAGTGAAAAGGGAAACCTTTTCTAATGAGTTACTATTCGTTTTCTAACACAGGAAAAATAACAAAGTTTCTAATAGATACATATATAGCATCATAGCCATGTGGGGTGTTTTTAACATTTCCATGTTAACTTTAAACCTTAATTTTTGTTGTATTTGAGACGGAAAAATATTAAAAATGACTTAAACTAGTGTGCATAAGACTTTAACATTGCAGTTTAAATTTATAGACTTCAACATAACCACCATTTTTTGGTGATCCAACATTCAGTCTGATTTTCCACCTCATTGAAAACATTCTCCAGCTGCTGCCGAGTGATTTCATAAATTGCATTCATGATCCTGGCTCGAAGTTCTCTTAAAGAATGTGGTCTGGATGAATACACAGCAGTTTTAACACAGTTCCATAAAGTATAGTTCAGTGGGATAGGTCAAGTTTAAAGTTGCACAAGGATTTCATAAACACCCTGAATAGATGGGCTCTAAAACTTTTGAATGTGTTATATGGAAAAACCTTATAAAGAGTGGCAGTGTTCCAAAGGTAGATTAAGTGGGTCATCTATGAAACAATTTCTACTACTGAAGGTTCTTAATAGTACCACCTGCTAGTTCTTTCATAGTAAATTGTGTGAAATAACACATTCTGTAAACTGATGGGCTACTTATTTATTTAATAAACCATCAGTGAAAGAAACCTCTGTTGGAAGAAATGGAGTTATTTATTAGGCCTAAAAGGTCTTAGGCCAGAAATGTCAGGCATTTTTGTGGACAAAGAGTGTTGTAATCTGGCATTGTTTTTTAAAACAGCAGCAAGTAGCACAGGATACCGAGTTGGTATGTTTGTTCTTTATTTGGCAGGAAACTCCAGAATGCTGGGGTAGCCAGTGAATGCCAAGTTAAACCTCAGAAAGATATCACTGGTCTTGGTGTATAATTCTGTAAGTGTACATAGGCTAGAAGTATACTCAGAAGGCTGACATTTTGGGTGCCTCACTGATGCATTTCCTTTACTGATCTTATTTATTGGTAGTGACAATATCTTTCACCTGGCCATGACAATGACTATCCTGGAAAACAAAGCCAAACCATATAAATTTCATATTTCTAAATTATAATTGTGATCCCCTTGTTAGAATAGATACTGCTTATGTTTGAAATTAGTATGATGACAAGAAATGAATGATACACAGAAAACATTAGCAATATGTGGTAATTATAATACCTAGAATATATTTATATTCTAATACCTATAATAATTATAATACAACCTAGTGTGTTGCCCTATACTGTGTGCAGATTAATTCCAACAGTGTTTAATACTAGCCAGTCACGTTAATTGAATTAGATGGTTTGCTAAGATACCTTACAATTTTTTTTTTTTTTTGAGTTGGAGTCTCACTCTGTGACGCCCAGACTGGAGTGCAGTGACCACTCCCAGCCACCACAGCCTCGACCTGTTGGGCTCTGGCGATCCTTCCGCCTGAGCCTTCCAAGTAGCTGGAACTACGGGCGTGCGCTACCATGCCCAGCTATTTTTTGATATATTGTAGAGATGAGGTCTCGCCATGTTGCCCAGGCGGGTCTCGAACCCATGGGCTCAGGCAGTCCACTCACTTCGGCCTCCCAAAGTGCTGGGATTACAAGCTGAGCCACCGAGCCGGCCACAATTTTCAACTCTGTCACTGAACTTTTAAAAAAATGCTTATAACAACACATACATTTTTATACTTACGTATTTTATGTGTCTGACATCCTCCATGTGCACTAATAGCTCAGAGCTATCTAGAATCTAGATAGTATACACCAAGACAGATTTCCCACATATTTATAAAATGAATTATAGACTTGTATCATACATAATATGAGTGAATCTCTCTCTAGAGAGATTCTGTAATTTCTGTTTCTTTTAGATAATTTTGAAATTTTAATTTCCTTGCATTTTCAAAGGAATGTAAAATCTCCTGTTTTATGTTTTTGTTATGAATAGTTAAAAATTAGCATTGCATACTTTAATTCCAATGGG
The DNA here is from genome assembly GCF_000164805.1 of Carlito syrichta. Lineage (NCBI taxonomy): Eukaryota > Metazoa > Chordata > Mammalia > Primates > Tarsiidae > Carlito > Carlito syrichta. The sequence goes on from NW_007250730.1 coordinate 640,581, forward strand.
TATATAGGGTTATTCTCTTCCCCACCCTTGTTTAAAACTATTGATAGTTCTGACCATTGTTACTGTCATCAAAGTCACCATGGGGCTGTATGCATAACTTCCTTTTGAGATATTGCTCCCGGGAAACTCCTGTTAGCTTATGAAGTTTCAGAGCTTTGAGTCCCCTGCGGTATGACTTCAGGCACGTTAGAACAAATTAAACTGTTGTGGATGGGTATCTTCTCTTAGTTTCCCCATATTCTCTGGTTCCTGGGCCTTGGGATTGTAGCTAACCTTTATTGTTGCCAGATTTTTAAAATTTTAATTAAGGCCTTTAGATATAAACCCTTAAGAAGTTCATAAATGTAAGAAGCTTATACTTTTGAAATTACCTTTTCTATTTAATTAAGCTTTATTTTGGTACTTTTACTTTCAGAATGAAATCTTTCTCCTTATTCAACTTTCATCCAAGTAACTTAGAAAGATTTGTTATTCTACATGATACTGAAATGTATATAAAAGTTACTGTAATTTAAAGTTTTATCATAAATACTCAAGATCACAAGGAAAATTATTAAAATTCTTTACCATACCATCCTGAAACCAAATGCCTTGCCTTAAAGACTTTCATGAGCTCTCATTTTCTATTCTTCCCTTAAAATGAAATAGTTACCTATCATATTCATTAATTTGCATTTGTCACCTTATAATGTATCTTGTGGTCTTTAAAGCAAAATGATATGCTAGCTGACCTTGTTTGTTATTCATAAAACAATGTTTTTAACACCAAATACATGAACTGAAATGCTTTGTCATTTTCCACAGTGCACAAGAAATATATAAGCCCAAAGACTACTATGCCACAAAGCATTTTCATTCCATTTGAATTGTAGTTTTATATAGTAAATATAAGATTATAAAGCGTCTTACTTATATTCCTAAGTGTGCTTAACAAATATATTGTGAACAGGGTGTTATTTTAGTATTTTAGCTGTGGAATACTTGGGTCTCACAAAACCAATGGTGTAAAATTTCAGGAACACATCAAATAAATTACTGTCTTAAATTAATATTGTTGCAAGGTTAAAGAGAAAGAAGTTGACACCGGGTGACTGATACCATACCATTCTTGAGGACATATATTTTACCTAGAAATAGCCCATCTTGAGTTCAGATTAGGAGGAAAGATAGCATAATTTAAAGGAAATTTTGAAGGTACAGTGCAGATACATACATAAACACACAGACGCACATTGAAGACTTCTGCAGACTTTGAATCCAGGTTCACTTTTAGCTTATTAGACACATTTCTTGGAGAACCACTGGTGTAAATCGTACACCCTCCTCCCCCATTTGAGTCTCTTCAGAATTAATTCCTATCAAGGCAGTTTGGGTTATGCTGATCCAGTCGTTTTCATTTTCCCAAAGGCTGCCTCACTCAATTAGGAACACCCACGGCTGCCTTCTGTAGACTTTTGTCGTAGAGTTGTATTCTGAAAGTCTGTGTCATCGCGAGGAATCTCTCAGTGTTTGTCCGTGATTGGAGAATTGCTTTCTCTTAAGTTTTACTGGCAAAGAGGAAGCTGTGCTATTTCCTACAGAGAGGATTCCATTTGGTGAGAAAGAGGGGTGTCTTTGGACATTGCAATGAAATGCATCCAGTGCAATTCTGTGCTGTCCTTCAGTGTCCTCAACACAGTCTCTTGGAACAACAGTTTTCCTGGTTGCCGTTGGGACTCACAGTGTTCTTAGCTGTTGTCACTTCTCTCTTCAATACTCAATGGGCATGTCACATAGAATGACTTGAAAAGCTTCGTCTTGGAAGGTGTCTGTGTTCAGGTTCTCTCCCAGAGACCGATCCCTTTGGATTGTTGCAGCTCTGTTTTGAAATGGCTGCGTTTCTTCCTCCTAGGTGACAGGTCTCATTCTGAACTGTGACTCTCTAGGTCAAAGCTCAGTCTTCTGCCTCCCAGATTGATGAAGGTGGTTTCAGTGCTTCTTCACCCGCCGACTTCCTACTTCTGTGCCAAGGGAGTTTTCTGCTTATTTAGAGGGCATCTCTTCATTCAGCACTTTCAGAGATTCTGTGTCTCTCTTCATTTTATCCCAGTGTGCTCTTTGGATGAGCTCACCTACTACAGCCTCTTGATGTGCATGAATGCCCTGACTTACTGGTCCCCATTTCATGGAACAAGCTTTGCTTCATCTCATCGAGCTCCTGTGAATGTTTCTCTTACTCTTTTCTTTAAAAAAGAACTCTCTGAATCCTAAAGTTGTCCAGGAACAGGGAAATCAGAAGCAAAAGCCTTGTCCATCAACATGTCGAGATGGAAGTTACCATGTCTGTCCTTGGAGCTTTTCCTCGGTTCACAGGGAAGTGTTGTCCTCCAACAGTGCATCTATGCTGGCAGGAGCCTGGTTTCCAGGGGCCCCCTCAGAGCTGACCACTCCTACCCCCCCAGTGGTAGGAAACAGTCTGTAAACAGCCTGGGTGCCCACCATCACTGCACCCTGGTTTCCCAAGGAGCCCCCTGCTTCCCCTGCAGTGCCCTGGTTGCCTGACTGTAGGAGATTTCCTTTTCTTGACTGGGGCCTTGCTCTTTGCCCACCAAGTCCTTTGAAGCTACATTTTGAGAATCCTGTCGCCTTTTGCAGAGAAAGGACTTGAACTCTCAAAAATGATAGTATTTTTATATGTTAATTTATGGGGAAAACCCATTGTCTACCAAGCCAGAAACCTGGACCTGAATCTCAGGGCTGCCACTTGCCAGCTGGGACTTTGGTGAGTTAATTAACCTCTCTGGGTTTCAGTTTTCTCAGCTGTGAAACGAGGATGATGACATGGTCTCAGTAGGGCTGCTGTGATGTTTAGATCCAATAACTCATGAAAATTAAAACACGCAGCCCAGCGTCAGGCACAGAATGGGGCTGGGTCACTAGCAATGGAAGTTTCTCCTTCTCCCCTGCCAAAATCTGAGGTTCCTGCCCAAGCCCACCACCATTTCTTACATTTGGATAATTGAATCTCCAGAACGAATACTATTTAGTCATGCTGTGGGATCAAAAGCCTAGAGAAAACAGACCACTCCAGTATGAGCAAAGAACTAAATCAGTGGAAAAAACTCAGTATTATTTGATTCATTTCACCTGTGACAGTTTTATTTATGTTTTGGTGTCACAGCAATGGCTGTGCTATTGTTGTAAGGTGCACATTTAGACTTACTAACTTTTATTTACCCTTATGTTTTCATCTTTCAGAAGATGATTGTTTTTGCTTTATTTACCTGTAAGTTTTGCTAAATTGGCTCCTTGAAGCTGGGCATGTTTTCTCTCCATGCATAGTAACTTAAGAAAGTGTGGAATGTGAGCTGGTAGTGTAATTTATAGCAGCTAAATGTTGAGATAAAATTTAGAAATATACAATATAAGGTTGCTACATTTGCTTCTCTCTACCTCCCCCGAATATTTTGCTTGCAATGAAGTCTGCTTCCTTGGCTTTGCCTGTCAGCCCTTTTGCATGCTGCCAGGAACATCTATAGGTGTGATTTGCAGAACTCATCTTGGAATTTTATCCAGCCTTCCCTCATTGGATGGTGCTTCCCATTTGGTAGTGGGCTATCCTGAGTAATCCTCACAGCTCACAGGCCAGATTACTTCCTGCAAGTTATCTTGTGAATTATAGTGGGAGAGCCCAGTGACAGCCATCCACCCTCATGGCTGGGGTTGGCCTCAGAAGCTCATTGGGCCGGAGTTCAGACTGGTGCCCTGATGTTAATTGGCTTCAGGTCTGTGGGCAAGTCACTTACTGCCCTTATGCCTCAGTTTCTATTTTACAATGGAATAGTAATAGTAATGCCTAATTTGTCAGATCATTGTAAAGCTAAAATGAAGCAATATATGCCAAAGGCTTAATCCAGCACTTGCATACACTAAATCAGTAAATATTAGCCATTATTATGTAGTGAAAAATATAGTGTCACTAAATCTTGGTCATACTAGTCACCTTAAAACAAAACAACAACATAACTCAGTGTTTCATATTATCCATTGAGAAAATGGTTTTTTTCTAAAGTCAAGCGAATAGAAATATATCTTTTTAATACATATGGGGGTTAATTATTTAGAATTGATAAAAGACTCTGAAAAGTAGTGAGTTATTAATATAATTAATCCAGTTTCCTAAAGATGTTTAACATGACTAAGTGTAGGCATTGGAAGAATTTAGTGTACTTTATAAAATGTTTTCCAGCATGGGATCTGACTTGCTGAACCTGAAAATGAAACAAACAAAACAGAGGCTTGTTCTCCCTATGCCCCTAGTGCCACCAAATAAATCATTGCTGTGTTCATCAAGTCATAAAATTTAAATCATCTCTATTTGAGTTGGATAACTCACTGTGGTATTTGACACTAACCACTGGTTCAAACAGGACCTGGTAATATTTAATGGACTATTGTTCAAGGTCAGTTGACACCAGGTTGTTGCATCCATATTAAAGTATTGCAGAATAGTGTGGTTGTAGAAGAAATCTTCAATTAAGCAATGAATGTAAGTGAACTTTATTTGTCCTTGTGTCCAAATGCCATACATCAGAAAATTTTCTGATGTTAGCTTTACCACTCATTTGCCCTTTTCCAGGGATACTCTTCAGGCTGTGGCTATCCATATGTAAACATTTCTTTGTATGTTTCTCCTGCTTTCCTGTTTTCTGCAGGACAGAGCCCCCAGCTGTTATCCTCTGTGGAATGGTGTCAATGCTCAAAAATGGCACCATATTTCCCCTATCCATCAAGTGCAAGCGTTTCTTTTACATGTAGGTGATAGTGGCAGAAGTGGCACCCTTGGCTGGAGGGGCATTGTTCCAGATTTCCAGGTGAGACAGAGACAAAAAGAGGAAACAGAAAGGAGACTGGGGTAGTGATGAAATCCTGCTGTTTGGATTCTTGGAAAAACAGGCAGAAATTTCAGGAGTAAGTGTGAGAAATTGTTTTCACTTCAGTACCATCATTCAGGCACAATATCTGAACAAGTTATAGGCTTTTAAGATAAATAAAGTATTTCAGATATTGCTTAATTGTTACATAATATACCTTAAGTAGTCTATTTTTACTTATTTATTTTGAGACAGAGCTTTGCTTTGTTGCACAAGCTGGAGTGCAGTGGCACAATCGTAGCCCACTGTAGCCTCGAACTTCTGGACTCAAGGGATCCTCTTGCCTCTTGAATAGCTGGGACTATAGGTGTGTGCCACCATGCCTGTCTAATTTTTTTAAGTTTTAATTTTGTGTAGAGACAGGGTCTCACTATGTTGTCCAGGCTGGTCTCAAACTCAAGCGATTCTCCTGCCTCGGCCTCCCTGAGATTACAGGAATGAACCACTGCACCAAACCAGATTAATGTATTTTAAAGCAGGAAATTAGCATAGTTTGTTAAATTAAAATTTTAATTTGACAGACTGCAGATGAGCACATATAAATAAATAACTGAGTACTTAATAACTGCTGTATCAGCAGGCATTTGAGGGTTTGTCCTGCAGTCAATTTTATATCTCACTGTCATTATGGTCCCTGTGAAATTTATCTTATTTCCATAAGTTTCACCTGCATTAGTAACATCTGCCCTTTTCATGTGGCACTTAACAAAATAAAACAATTCTTTGCAGCATGCTAAACAAGTGTTTTTTGGAGTAATCAATATTTGTTCTTGTGCAGTATGGTTTAACTTCAGCACCTTTGCTGTTTAATGATGGTCAGAAGTATTTTCAAATCTTAAAATTGATTCTTCCAGATCTATTTTTCTCAAAAAAACTATTTGGAATTCCTAGTGATGTAGCAAGTTAACCAAGCAAAAACTTTAGAAAACCTAATTATTTATATTAGGGTCTAAAGCACGAGTATTTCTTGAAATGTATATGTTAAAAATGGAAACTCTAAGTTTATACTAATCTTTAGTTATTTCATGGTCTGCCAAGAAATTGTAGGACTTTTGAATTTTCACTTTGGAATAATGACACATTTTTAAAGAATAGAAGAAATGACCCCTCTTGCCACTGAATGGTTAGAGAAACGTGTGATGACATTTAGGGTCTGCTTATTTGTCAAAGGAGAACACAGGATGGTTAGCCAGGGGACTGGGAGGGAAAACTCAGTTTATGAATTACCTGTGTCCAGGGAAAACAAAGAGGCAGCTGGGACTGTTAAGCATCTAATTACCATACAGTGAGTCCCTTCTCTCCCCCCCCTTCCCCAAATACTGTTAAAAGTTCTCTAAGCCCTGGAATTGCTGCTACTTTCAGGACATGAGGCGAATTGGAATTCCGAGCAGCAGGCTACCACTTCCGTTTGAAAACTGGCTTTTCTTTGTTCCTTTCCTTCTCCTTCCCTTTCTCTTTTAACCAAAATCTGTTTTATCAGTAACAAATTTTAATAGGAGAAAATAATTCCAGTATGTGGGTTCAAAGCTATAAATTTTTGCAGCCACCTCAAAGGATATATTGTGAGAATTTTTGACTACCCTTTGTAATAACCTTTAAAAAAGTTCTCTCTTCTCAGTCTCCACCCAGATACACTGGCAAGATTAAGTAGATAAAGTTGTAAAATCCACCTAAATCCTTCTTCAAACGATTATAATTTTAGTTTTATGTTACTTTTTATGATAAATTTTCTGTCTACTGCTTAAAATAATATTTTATTGTCCTAAATTATTTCAGTTCTAAGGTGTTATTGTCTTTGTTCTACAATTCTGAAATTCCAGAACTTTGGAATTTGGTGACCAAGCTTAACCTTTCATGACAGTTCGTAACCCCGGACACTCTCATCTCCCTTCTGTGTTGCTCTTCTGGAGTCCTGACCCTCCGTTACAGTTGACCAATGCAACAGGCAACAGATTCTCTTAGTTTCTTTGGACCTGATCCAGTCCACTGATGTCTTGGCATGCAGCTACCAGAATTAAAGACACTTTTAGAATGGGGATAAGTTTAAAATCTTCAGTTATTATTGAAATCAGAAATTCATTTTTTCTCTAAATCATGGTAAAGCCCAACTTTTAGACCTTTTTTATACCTCATTTTGATGAAAACATTAATTAAGCTAATAGCGTGGCAGCTCTTTCCAGTGTCACCATGGGTCCTAAGCAGCCGTACTGTTATACTGACTTCCTTAGGGTATAAACTTCTATTTTGTATGGTGCGGCCCATTTCAGGAATAGCTCATCATGAAGTTTCTCAGGCTTTGATCTTACTAGGAGAACTTGGGGTTCCTAATAGGAGCAAGAAAAAAAAAAGTCTTAAAAAAAAAGTTTCTAATGCAATGAATTGGAATGATTAGAATAACAGTTGAGGTCCCCTCTGCTTATTGAACCAACATTAACCTGAACAAACTTGAAACCGTTGGCTTGCTGAATTTGAACTTTTCAGTTAGCTACAATTAATATGATGAGGGCAGAGAAAAACCTACATTTCTTCCTTCTCCTAAATGGTTAAGTTTAAGGCATTCAATCAACTTATTAAAAATTCAACACTTTTGTAAAATGATAAAATTATTTTCTACTCCTGATTAAAATATTTTAATTTTTTAATGTAATAGGATTAACTGTTTTAGAGTTATGGTGTTGAAGCACTTTTTCTTACCAGTGGCCTCCTAAAATCATCATAAATGCTCTTGTTTATGAATACTGATGTGAGCCACATCCGTTGTGGAGCTCAGGCCGGGAATATAATAGTAAATGCTTGTTGGTATGTGGAGGGTTTGCTGGCAATGGCTTCTTTCTGTGTAGCACTTACTTTTTCTAGTCAAATTCTCAAAAGTTTTTAGTTTATTTTGATTATTATCAAGGCCTATATGCTACTCTACTACTTTTCTAAAACTACGTTTTATGAGATTTAATTCAAATGTAAAATATTGTACAGGAAAAGATACTTAAATATGTCTGTTTTTGAACTCTTCTTTTTGAAGGTGTTTTGATATCTGGAAAGATTTTTTAAAAAACAACAACTGTTATAATGGAGCATAGGCAGAGAAGGGGACTTGTCATGAATGAGTTCAGCACATACATTCAAGGTGCTCATTCTGTGGCAGATGCTGTGCAAAGTGTTGGCTGCGTAGTGGCGGCCAAGGCAGACATGAGCTCTGTCTTTGTGAGTCTTACAACCCAGTGGAGAGCCAGGCATCTAATATATACATACACGCACATGCACACACTTCCATACATACCTGCACACATATTTACTTACATATAGTAATGAGCGATGTTAAGGAAAAGAAGGATGCCATGGGAGAGGCTTGCAAGTGAGAACTGATTGAATTAGGGAGTTAGGAAGGCCTCTCAAAGGAAGTGATGTTTGGACTGAAACTCTAAGGGTGAGTTAGAGCTAATTAGGTAAGAAGTGGAGGAACCACCGGGCTCGGTGGCTCAGCCTGTAATCCCGCGCCTTTGGGAGGCTGAGGTGAGTGGATTGCCTGAGCCCGCAGGTTTGAGACCTGCCTGGGCAGCGAGACCTCATCTCTACAATAAATCAAAAAATCAGCCAGGCGTGGTAGCGCATGCCTGTAATTCCGGCTACTTGGAAGGCTGAGGCGGAAGGATCGCCGGAGCCCAGCAGGTCGAGGTTGTGGTGGCCGGGAGTGGCCACTGCACTCCAGTCTGGGTGACAGAGTGAGACTCCAACTCAAAAAAAAAAAAAAAAAAAAAGAAGTGGAGGAACCAGCATGTGCGGAAGCCCTGAGGCAGTGAAAACTTGGGCTACTAGACTTAAAACTGAAAGACTAGTAGCACTGGAGGAGAGAGGAGCAAAAAACACAGAATGGAGAGAGAGAAATGAACAGGCCAGACACACAAGGCTCGGTAGTTTGGATCTTGTTTTAAAGTGCAACAGAAACTGAGTGCCATAGCTCATGTCTGTAATCCCAGCATTTTGGGAAGCTGAGGTGGGTGAAAATTGCTTGAGCCCAGGAGTTTGAGACCAGCCCAGGCAACATAACCGTACCTGGACTCTACAAAAACTGTTAAAAAAAAAATTAGCTGGGTGTGGTGGTGTCCACCTGTAGTCCCAACTACTCAGGAGACTGAGTTGGAAGGATTTCCTGACCCCAGGGTATCAAGTCTGCCATGAGCCCGTGATCACTGCGATCATGCCACTGCACTCTAGCCTGGAATGGGAAAAAAAAAAAAAGTGTGACAAAAAACTATTAGAGGATTTTAAAACTGAAGATATATTTGTTTGTTTTTTTAAAGACCTTACTGTTAGTTGTAGAGAATGGGTAGGAAGTGGTCCAAAGCACAGGAGCAATTCAAATGAGAGATGGTGTGACTTTACCAGGGACAGCTTCTTAAAAGGATTAGTCCTGTTTCTAGTAATGAACCTACTAGAACCACCATTTTAGGAAAGCTGTTCTTCATGTTCAAAAATGAAATAAATATGAATAATCACAGATTTGAAATTATGTATTCATTTATTTAAAATCAGTTTGATAGATGGGAAAGTTACTATTGTTTGACACCTTAATTTTTCCACTTTCTGATATTGATGTTTTATGTTTTATAAAGTGGCATTATGGTGGAAAATTTACTATTTTTTCTGTCATAATAGACTTGCTTTAAACCCACCAAAGTGCTGTCTGTTCAAAATATGATCATGTTAAGGTAATAATTTTCAGTGCATTAGAAAATATTTGTTGGCCAGGCTCAGTGGCTCAACCTGTAATCCCAGCACTTTGGGAGGCCGAGGCGAGAGGATTGCCTGAGCCCGCGGGTGCGAGACCCGCCTGGGCAACTTGGCAAGACCTGGTCTCTACAATAAATCAAAAACTAGCCGAGCATGGTAGTGTGCGCCTGTAGTTCCAGCTACTTGGAAGGCTGAGGCGGAAGGATCACTGGAGCCCAGCAGGTTGAGGCTGCGGTGACTGGGAGTGTGCCACTGCACTCCAGTCTGGGTGACAGAGTGAGACTCCAACTCAAAAAAAAAAAAGAAAATATTTGTAAATAAATATTTATTGTAAATTGCATGAGTTTACACTCCATGCACTAGGTTGTTATTGTTTGGTCTATATGTGTGACATGTGTTTCACATTCCTGTTGAAACCTGAAAAAGGTGGTATATATTTAAATGTTATTTTGTTTTTAGTTTACTCACATCAGTGTGCAGTTCTGTTATCTGTCTAAAATTGGTTTAGAAACAATATAATCAGATTTGGTCTGGTGGGTCAAGATGAAATTATATAAATTTTCATTCTTACAAATAAGATGCTTTAAAGCAGGAGATTAAATATAGTGTGAAGTGTTATGCAAAATCCAGGCACAGCATAATTAGCAAAGGATAGTAGAAATGCAATTTGTGAAAACCTGAATTGTGACAGTCAGTTAATTTCCTCACAACAGGAAATAGCAAAGCAGTTAACAAACATCATTTGTTAAAAACGGCGTTAAGGCAGCTTAAAAACCCACAAATAGGAAGTTTACAGCTTATACAGTTGAAAATATAATATTCAGTAGTACCTGATTTTGATAGCTTTTTCAGTTTTTTTAATGTCATACTGATTTATTTAAACAAACTTTCCAAAATCATGTTAATACTTTCTCTTGATGTATTTGGGCTTATAAAGTTTTTTAGATGTGAGATTTTCCTACTGTGGACAGAGTGAATCTATTGGAGAAAGAGCCTATTCATAATTAAAGCTGAGGAAAGTAAGTTTATATATATATATTCCCCCCATTCTGCACTTTTTAAATTTTAAAAATAGTGTTAAGATGTATATAACATAAAATTGTCCATTTTAACCGTTTTTAAGTGTGCAATTTAGTGGTGTTAATTACATTTATAATGTTGTGAAACCACCACCACTATCTATTTCTAAAGCTTTTTCACCACCCCAAACTTTTTTTTAAATAAAATCTTTATTGAGATATAATTTAATGCCATAACATTAACCTAAAGTGTATAGTTCAGTGGCTTTTAATATATTCACAGAATTGTGCAACCATTAGCATAGTCAATTTAGAACATTTTCATCACTCAAAAAGAAACCTATGAACCCATTAGCAGTTACTATTTCCCCAAATGCTCCTTCCTCAGCCCTCTTCATGCACAAATCTACATTCTCTCTCTGGAGATTTGTCTGTTCTGGACATTAACTGAAATAGTACAATATGTGGTTTTTTGGGGAACTGGCTTCTTTTATGTGTTCAAGATTCATCCATGTTGGAGCATATAGCATTACTCCATTTTTACTACGGTATAATATTCTGTTGTATGACTACACCATATTTGATTTATTTGTTCATCCCAAAAATAACTTTTAAGTTATTTTTACTTTTTTGGCTGCTAGGAATAATGCTGCTATGAACAGCTGTGTACAGGCTTTTATGTAAACATATTTTCATTTCTCTTGGGTGTACACCTAGGAATGGAATTGCTATATTATATGTGTTTTCCACTTGAGGAAATGCCAGGCTGTTTTAACTGCCCCATTTTACAGTCCCACCAGGAGTACAAGGGCTTCAATGCTTCCACATCCTGGCCAACATTGTTACTATCTTTTTGATTGTAGTCACCCTGGCAAGTGTGAAGTGGCATCTCAGTGTGGCTTTGATTTGCATTTACCTGCTGATAAATGATGTTGAGCATCTTTTCATGTGCTTGCTGACCATTTGTGTATTTTCATTGGTTAAATGTCTATTCAGATCTTTTACTTATGCTTAATTGGGTTATTTGTCTTTTTATTATTGAGTTGTAAGAGTTCTTTATATATTCTCGACTTAAGTCTTTTATAAGATGCGGTATTTGATTTGCAAATATTTTTAAATACTTTTTCCATTCTGTAGTTTTGTTTTGTTTTTTCATACAGTTGACTCTCGAACAATGTAGGAGTTAGGGTCACTGATGCCCTACACAGTCAAAAATCTGTGTATAACTTTTGACTCCCCCCAGACTTAAACAACTAGTAGCCTACTGTTGACTAGAAGTCTTATCAATAATAAACAGTCGATTGAGACACCTTTTATATGTACTATATACTATATTCTTACAATAAAGAAAGCTAGAGAAAATAAAATGTCATTAATAAAATCATAAGAAAGAGAAACTGTATTTAGTATTCATTAAGGTGGAAGTGGATCGTCATAAGGTCTTCATCCTCATCATCCTCACACTGATAGGCTGAGGAAGGGAAGAAAAAGAAAGGATTGGTCTTACTATTTCAGGATTGGCAGGGTCTCCAGCAAATCCATGTAAGTAGACCTGCATAGGTCTCTAGCAAATCCATGTAAGTAGACCTGCATAGGTCACACCTGTGTTGTTTAAGGGGCAACTGGACTTTCTTTTTGAGATTCCACCGCTTCTTCTCTCTGATACCGAGTTGTATCATGACCTTATTTTGGGAAACTGAACTCTTTCTGGGGAGTGCCTATCAGTGACCAACTGAGAAAGGCCTCTGTGCTAGCAAAGTACATTTCCTGCACTTAGCTCTGTGCTGTAGCCATCGGGGAAGCATTTTTTGGGTACCTGCTAATGTGCTAGACACTGTTACCAACTTTTGGAAATACAAGATGAAGTTCATTTTCAGGAAACTTACAGTCTATTGGACTGGTAAGGAAAAAGTCTGTGTCTTTATAAACCAAGAAGAGTTTATTCTATTAGATTTATGATATATACTTGCAGGTAGCTGAAGGAGACATGAGTATTACTGAGTATGTTTCACCTCATGGTTTGCACAGTGACGAGTGATCTGATGCTCACAACTTCCACTCCCACTTGTGGGAGCTCCTTGCTCTGTCTCTGTGGACCCTGGAAACTTATGCTGGTCATTATTCTTGTTGTTTCCTGGGTTGTTTCTTTTCTCTTTACTTACCTGAATCCATCTGTCTCCAAGGCACCTCATGCCTGATGCCTTTCCGATAACCGATGACCTTTCCCCCCCCCCAGCTAGTGTAGATGGTTAAATCTTAACTGTGTCTTAACTCATAGTCTTATGTCTGAATGCTTAGTTGCCCTCATAGTTTGCATGTACGGAAGCATTTGGACCGTTTACTTCTTTGTGATACCATGTGTGGAACTGACCAGGAGAAATAGGTACAAGCAGAGTACACTGTTCTAACTTCACAAAATCCGTTGGAAAAGTGGGAGATGGAAACATCCTCTGGGAAGTATCAGAACAATGGGATTGCAGATGCAGGAGTTCATATAGTGAATTAAACAAGCTGATATGTTGGGCTGAAGGCAAAGGAGATATGCACAGTCACAGTTGCATTTTAGGCAATTTAAAGTGTTCTTGCTCTTACCTCTGGTGCTTTCCTGAGATATGCAGTTTTAGTGTGCTCCCTTGGAACTCAGGTTGAAAGTTTTCCATTTCACACATGTTACCTAAATATGTGCACGTAGCTTGTCCTATAGCTACTGGCCTAATAAAAGCCTCTTGTGAATGCTCATCACCTTGTAAAGTAGTTACCAGAGCTACAGTAAAATTTGCCTGTGAGTGAAAAGACTGACTTCCCTAGAGGAAGAATAAAAAACATATGAGACAAACAGCAGCAACTGCTATGAGCTGGTGCAGAAAGTGGCAGGATGCCAGCCAAGTGCCCTGTCCCTCAAATGTTTCACACTTTATCTTAATTCGCTAGAAAGCCACTTTGTCTAAAGACTGCAAACATAACTTGGAAACATCTCATTATTTGGTACAGTTTACACAAACAGTCCTCTTTCTTATTTCTATTTTCAGGTACTAAGGTCCTGTAGATTTAAAAGATTTTTGAAATGTTTATCTTCTTTTTGTTTTTTTTTTTTGGAGTTGGAGTTTCACTCTGTCACCCAGACTGGAGTGCAGTGGCCTCGACCTGCTGGGCTCCGGCAATCCTTCCGCCTCAGCCTTCCGAGTAGCCGGAACTACAGGCACGCGCTACCACACCCGGCTGATTTTTTGATTTATTGTAGAGATGAGGTCTCGCTGCCCAGGCGGGTCTCGAACCTGCGGGCTCAGGCAATCCACTCACCTCAGCCTCCCAAGGCGCAGGATTACAGGCTGACCCACCGAGCCCAGCTTGTTTATCTTCTTTTTAAGTGGTGTGTGTGTGTGTGTGTGTGTGTGTGTGTGTGTATGAATTACTACTGAAAGTTATTGCCATGTTTATCTTAGGTACTTTATATATCTAATTAGAAATGATGTTGATTGTTAATCAGGCATGGTGGGAAATAGCAATGAAATACTTGAACCCCCCAGGCTGTGAAGACTTTTCCCTAAATTATAGTGAGGAGAGGGATTAATAAACTCTAGTATTGTTTTGGATTTACTACAGAAGAACAGGACTATATTATGCACTGATGTTTTGGTGTCTGTCCTAGGGCAGGGGAAACTCAAGGTCTGTTTTACTCAGAAGTATTGGTATTTTTTTGAAGTTAAGATACATTCTAAAACTCACTCACCCTTTTTCCTTTATAATTCTTAAAACCTTTTAAACCAGAAAGTTTCAGAAGGCCCAATTGCAGTTAAATACATATTTCATTAATAATCACTGTTTTTACTACTGTTAATGGCACCCCCTTTATTTAACACTAGCTATATTGTAAAGCATTTCATATATGCTACTTTATTTGATCCTTTCAGAAATCCCTAGAACAAGGTAGGACAATTGTTTTTAACCTGGTTCATGGATGAGGAAAACTGAGGCTCAAAGATCAAGGTCAAGGTCACAGGGTTGTAGAGGATGGCTCTCTTTCCACTATAGTGCTACTGAGACAGTTTCAGATCTTAGGTTATTGTGACACTTAGCAATTATGAAATATATTTTTGCCAACAAATAATAGACCTTTTAGGCAATTGAAACTGCCAGGAAGATTGCCAGAGCAGTAACTCAAAACATAACCAAGATGGAGGTTTTGGGCCTTTCATTTCCAGCACTGAGCCCATGAGGCCAAGGTTTCAGGAAGTGGGAAATTGTCATTGTTGCTAGCTACATTGCCCTGTTTCTCCCTATAACGGAAAACTTAGCTTTCACTGTTCTCAGTTTAACAAATAATTTTCATTAAAGGAAAAGAAAGGTTTGCCTGTGTTTTGGGGAGAAGATATAGAAATTAAATCTAAATCATTAGCTTACTGGAAAATATGCAGTTTCTGGATTAAAATATAGGAAAACAGTGCATAATTATCTAATAAAGCATTGTATATTTTCTGAAAACACTATATGTTTAATTTTATAAAGTTATACATTTTATTTTTTATTACATATTTATGTTATAAAGTTATATAACATAGTAACTCCTTAAAACAAATTCAATCCCATGGATTAGAGCATATTATAAATTCAATACCTATTCATAAAATAAAGATTTACTAACAATATTTTGAAATTGTTCCTACAAACTAGATAATTTAATTGCAATATAAGCTATATTGCGTATATAAACTAATTAGACACATAACCTAAATAATTTGCATTCCAGTCTCAGATTGGAATGTAAATTAAACCAGTCAACCTTGTTGGAGCTGCTGTAATTTTGGGGGGAGCAGGTAAGGTATAACTTATCTTTGTCTTGGATTTGCATTTATAGCAAGGTAGTCACTTGCTGTGATGGTCCATTAATAATGTAATCATAATGTGGATTCATCCATTTACCAGATTTTATGAAATATCCATTACCTTTTTATTCCTTCTGAAACACTGTCATGTTACTCTTTTGGGAATAGCAGTACATTAAATATATATTTGCATATGTATATATACACATACATTATCTAAATGTACATTTTTTTCCTGTTATTTTTAGAGGCAAAACTGGGGGAAAGAATATACTATTTGTCCAAGGGTCTTTGGCTTTAGCTCTGTCTGTCTGGAGCCAGTCGTGGTCCTTAAGTGCACCGACTGTTGAGCTTTCCACTCTGCTGATACCCACACTGCTGTGCTGTAGCCGTCCCAGGACACATGCTGGTCTGCTGCACGGGCATCTCTTCACCTGAATCTGTGTGATTGAGTTGATTTCCATATTTGCTCTCACCTTTTTCCAAAGGTTTCTCTTGATAGCACTTTAAAAAGTTCTAGCCTGAGCCTTTCCCTACTTGGCGTTGTTATTTTACAATAGATTTGAGGAAAAAATTGTGTGGCAAATTCAGTTTATCAGTTAGTCATTTTTAATGTTAAAATAACTGCGACAATTCCACAATAAATGCAGTGAAAGTTAATGTGCAAAACTAATTTAAATGGTTTTGACACCTTTTCCTTGAAGGGCTCTTTTCTGAGTTTTTGTACTCTCGCCTAAGTGAGGATACAGTTTAGTTTAATTACTTTCCAGCAGTGCACACTTTAATAGCCAACATTCCACGTTAAAGCCATGTGTCTTCTCTGGGTTTGAACTGTTTCCACCTAATCCAAGGAAAAATATTTGAGGGACATTAGTTAATGCATTTTCCAGGAATGGGAGTGGGTGAGCATTTTTTTTTCATGGCTTATAGAATAGTTAGCAATTTTAGCTTCTAATACTTACTTTTATAGCATTCTCAGTATTCTCAGTACTGGTGGCAAAGGCTTCCTTCAGAAAAGTGAGAAATTATGTGAATTCCCCTCTTGGCATGCTTAGGAGGGCAAGTCGTAAATCTTTAGTCTCATATTTTTCTTAAATAAAACTGGGCATTGATATTTGTTGTGATCTAATATGTAGATACGATGAAAAGATTCATAAAAAAATATATATTAAGATTTTTGAAAGTTCTCCTAGAAGGTGCCATGCATTGAAACACTTATTACACAGAAAACATCTGAGATAAAATTATTCTTTCCACAGTAGTTTATCTAAATTCTTTAAAAATTTTAATAATGTAAGTAACTACTAATGAAAGGAGCTTATGTGTCCCATTTGCATTCATAAACATCCATGAAGAATTTCTTTCACCAGTGTTATTTAATCTTACTCCAGGACAGGGTCAGGCATTGATTATGTTTGACAGTCTTAATACAAGTGACTAGGGAAGCTAAATATTCTTAATTATACTTCTAGAATGGTGACGGGCAACAATTTATAATATATAGTATAATATATAATGAGGAATTAATAACAGAATGGAATGATAATGATCAATTGCAATTATAACTACTGTTTATTGAATATCTGCTGGAAGTCAGTTTGCATACCAGCTCTTTATGTATGTTTTATATAATGTAGTTTTAGGAACTATCTTAAGTTCAGATAGTATTACTCATTTACCCAAATCTAGAAACTGAGGTTCCAGTAAATTAAATGACTTGGCTAAAATTACCCTGCTAGAGTCCATGTCACATCTAACAGACTGCACTAGACCAAGCTACTTGTCAGTGTTTGATTTCTTCATAATCAGAGACAAACATGGTATTGATAATGTACAGATTATTTGGCTCAGAAATGTGTTTTTGCTTTTAAATTTGAGTCAATTATTGTTGTCAGTTTAGAATTTGTAACTCTTGATGGAAAATGATAAAACTCCACTCAAATTAGTATAAACACCTGATTTCTTGATTATAACTTCTCTAATGACTCCCTGTAATTGCACATATTTTTCTTATATTTAACAAACAGGTATATGGCGTTATTATGTGTCAGGCGCTGCTCTAAGTAGTTACAGTCATAAATTCAAAGCATCCCTGTGAAGTGGGTATTGTTTTATCCTCATTTTACAGATAACTGAGGCACAGAGAGGTTAAGTGACTTGCTCAAGATCATACAGCTAGAATGTGACTGAGACAGAAACCAAGTTAGTTTGGCTCCAGAGGGCTCCTCACTGTCTGTATTTTTCAGATTTTACAAAATTTGGTGAAAGCAATAATTGTTCTAATCCTGTTGCTGGGCTTACAAGTGTGAAAGGGTAAACAAATAGCAAATAGTGTAAAAAAAAAAAAATAAGAAGTACTGACCTTATTAAGACCTTGGAATTCTCTGTGCTAAAAATTACAAGATGAATTATAAGAAGAAACTGAGACCCAGCTTTCCCTGTGTCAGGCGCCCATGAGACCCCTCCTTCCAGGCCTGGTGGATGTTGTGCTGGTTTCCCTATGAGTCTGGCCGAACTGGATGAGGATAATGTCATCATTATTGCTTCCCAGGTTGTACCTCTGGTTGTGTCACTTCAGCTTATGAAGTACAGCATTGAGCTCTGTGGTGAATATGTATCCCCCCACCTACATGGATCATGATTTTAGCCCATATGTTAGAAATGAGTGATATTTTTATGGATATGCCAGGCAAATGAGACTTCTAGAGTTGGAATGTTAAAATAGAGCTGAAGTTTCCAGAACTTTAGCAAAAGAGAGGCTGGACACACCAATCAAAACAATGGATTGGTGAAAAAGAAACTGAAGACATTTCTGAAAAGTTCGAAACCTTTAATTAAGATTTTAACTTGTATGACTCTCAATTTTGACAAAAACTGAGTTTAAGCCATTCTTGCTTTGCAATGTGGGAAAGTCAGGAAAAGAAAATTAGAGTTTCAGTAATACTTCCTACGAGTGTATGTCACCCTGAAATGGAATATTCTGTGGGGTGGAGGGACAGGTAGGGACAAACCTCTGGGGTTTGCGCTAAGACCCTTTGGCCTAACTTGGATCTTCTAACAACTCTGTTTACCTGAAATCAGAGGCAAGCTTGCCAGGAGCTGATTACCTGGGGTTTAGGCAGCAGGGCCCTGACTTGCACCAGCCTCGCAAGACCCTGGGAGGACTTCTAGCAATGTGCCCACGTGGCCATAGGTTCTGCAAAATGTAAAGAATGTGAAGATATTTAACGCACAGTTAGTTAAGACTGCCCTCTGACCCTCCCTCCTTCACAGTTCCTCACATGTGATCACTTTGGAGTGATCCCAGGCATTTATCAGATCTAGCTAAAGGGAAATTGAATTAGGACTACACAACTTTAAATGCAGTTTAGAAGATATTTTGAATGTCTCAATAAGACAAGGGAGAAATTACAGATCCCTAACTTAGGCATATATGATGGGGTTTTTTTTCACCTTTTCATTTATTTATTAAAAAGCTGAGAGAATTCAGATAATGAAACACAAAACTAAAGCAATAAAAATGAAGGATGAAATAAATAGAAATTATTCAACATCAAAAAGTATATTGTAAAAAATTGGATTATAACAAAAGCAGTCCTTCATTGAAAAAAGACAAATTTCAAATAAAAGTAATAATTAGGCTCATAGATTGTTTGAAAACCTAATGAATGAAGAGGAGTGAATTGTGTGACTACATTGGGGAAAGATTTTGGTTTCTTGCTAATTTGACAACAAAATGCTCATAATCTATAATAAGTTTTGTAATTAATGAGTATCTTCAATTCAAAGAGTAATTAGGATTAGTTACCACATAAATAACTTTGAAAGGTCCTGAAGTTTTGCCGCTCATGTATAAAAAAACTATGGCAGTTTACACAAGTGTGACAGTAATCCTAAAAATTAATCTGACATGAATTGTGTGGTCAAAGGAAGCTTTCCTAAACATATATTCCTAAAAATTGTTTCTATACCATAGTTAGAAGACACACCAAATTATTCTTCAATTTAATACATGGAAGATTATATTACAAATTTGTCATTTGTCAAAATATGCAAAAAATCAAATAAAAATAAAAAATTTTAGGAAAAAAGTATTATAGAGTTTTGCCAGATTAATTAATAGAAATAAGATGGTATTTTTCTGGATTTTATGATGTTTATGGTATTTTCAGTTGATTAAAATTTGTAATTTTGGGTAATTTTTCTTGTTCTAATTACATTTTCACTTTTTCATCTAATTTGACATTTATAATTTTGTACTCTTTTTCTTTAAAAGGTCTTGTTAAGTTTCATAAGTTTCAGTTCCCCTGCAGCCTGAATTCACCCTTGTCTGTAGTTAGTAGTTGTTAATGTGAAATATATATTTATTATATAGCATACATATTCAGAAAGCATAAAATGAAATGTAAAAGACCCCTCCACCATCGTTTGTAAGCACAGAAGAAAACAGTTAACCCTTCTTGTAATTTTTTAACAACTGTTCACATCTTTGCTTTGTCTAGTAAGGTGGGTACTAGCCATATGTAGCTATGGATAACTTGAAATGTGACTTACATACTGAATTTTAAAATTTCATTTCATTTCATTTCATTAAAGATTAATTTTAACTCAATTTAAATTTAAAACTAAAACCAGTTTTGTTATTGGAAAACTGTCAAGTGCGTTTAAAACAACTTGGGTATGTAAATTCACTTTTTCAGCTGTAAGTTTTGTGAAATCCAAAGGTCAGCACTGGTGTGTGTGTGTGTGTGTGTGTGTGTGTGTGTGTGTGTGTGTGTGTGTGTGTGTGTGTTTATATGAACACACGTGTGTGCACACATGTAAGTGTGCACATGTGTGTCTGTGTGTATATACATTTTTTTCCACAAACAGATCATCTGTATGTGCTGTTCTGCATCATAGTTTTTCAGTTTAACTGTATGTTTTGCACATCTTTCCACATAACTTATAGAATTATCTTATTCAGTTATTAGCTGCACCCTGTTCTATTTGTACGGTCTTCTTCTCACATAGCTGCTGGAGTGATTTTTTTTAAGTATAATGAGATCATGTCTCTCCTGTGTTCACAACACCCCGTGACTTCAAATCTATCTCAAAATGAAATCCCGTTTCTAGTCCACATCTGTGGCCTGCCTGACACAATCTGTTTCCTCACTGCTGCTCTGCTCAGTTTCAAGCTGGGGTGGGCATCTGCTCATCTATAATGTGGAGATCAGATGCGGGTGCTTCATTCTTTAAAAAGTCTGTCAGAAAGAACACAAACAAAGTCTCTCCATTTGCCACATTTGGAGTCTTACTGATGTCTCATTTATCTGACCACTACCAATTCCTTTTCAAGTAAAGACGTTCTGTTTTCCTCACCAGTGGCGCTCACTGAAGTAGCACGAGCCACGTTAACCTGAGTGAAAAACGAGGCAGGCCCTGTCTCATCAAGAGCACATTCGAAAGAGGGACTGGTCTTAGGGCAGATAGCTTAAGTGCACTATGTCTTAAGAGCCTGTTGCTTCTTTATTGCTAGACTGAATTTCAGAATTCAGTCTAAATGTTTCCTTTCACATCTGGTGGCACTTAAAAAAAAAAAAATCAGTGTGCAAAAAGGAGAAAATTCTGTCTGCCCCTTGTTTATGCCTCGTACTACAGACTAGCCTCTGCCAGATTTACGGAAAGGGTGTTCACATTGGCAAAAACACTTCAAAGTGGTTTCTGAGCACATTGAAGTAACGAAGAGTTTTGCAGAAAAATTTTAGAATTTAGCCGGGCTCGGTGGCTCAGCCTGTAATCCCGCGCCTTTGGGAGGCTGAGGTAAGTGGATTGCCTGAGCCCGCGGGTTCGAGACCCGCCTGGGCAGCGAGACCTCATCTCTACAATAAATCAAAAAATCAGCCGGGCGTGGTAGCGCATGCCTGTAATTCCAGCTACTTGGAAGGCTGAGGTGGAAGGATCGCCGGAGCCCAGCATGCGAGATTGTGGTGGCCGGGAGCGGCCACTGCACTCCAGTCTGGGCGACAGAGTGAGATTCCAACTCAAAAAAATAAAAATAAAAAAATTTTAGAATTTAAAAAATTGGAGTGGTACAAGGAAAGAGACTATCTTGAAAAGCAAACAATGACTTCTAAAAGCACATCGGCTAAGTGTGTAATGTCAGTGTTCCAGTGCAGCTAGTAGAAGGCAGGCTCCTATGAACTATTTAAATGTAAACTTTAAGAACATAGAATTTTAGAGAATTTATGAAAGCTGTAGGGATTATGATGCAAGATACAGGGATATTATAAAGATGTGGACTGGCATGCATTTGTCACTGAATAAATGTGTTGGATGAACAAGTGAACTAAGTCCACCTCATTGCTTTTAATAAGTAGTGTTTGCGAGAGCTCTGGATCCTGGGAGCAGAGGACTAAAGAAATCAGGGAGAATTACATAGAAAGAAAGGAGTGTGATATCAGAGTAGCAGAAAATGCTAAAACTGAGCATAGTATGATGTAGGACCCCAAAGGAGAGGCAATGATTGAAAAATGAAAAGGCAGCCTTTATGTATGAGATGGGGAAGCAATATCCCCAACTTGGTGTATCAGGACTTAAGGAAATAACACATATGGACTTGTGGGTTTGCACCTGATGGACTGACTGAAAGGGAGCTTGTCAGTGTGCAGAAAAGTTGAGAATTATAATGTGGGTGAGTCTGAACTATCACGAAGATTATTTATGAAGACAACAGCCGGGCTCGGTGGCTCAGCCTGTAATCCCAGCACTTTGGGAGGCTGAGGTGCGTGGATTGCCTGAGCCCGCGGGTTCAAGACCCACCTGGGCAACTTGGTGAGGCCTCATCTCTACAAAAAAATAAAAAATTAGCTGGGTGTGGTAGCACACGCCTGTAGTTCAAGCTACTTGGAAAGCTGAGGCGCAAGGATCGCCGGAGCCCAGCAAGTCGAGGCTGCAGTGGCCGGGAGCAGCCACTGCACTGCAGTCTGGGTGACAGAGTGAGAATCCAACTCAAAAAAAGAAAAGAAAAGAAAACAACAGAAAATCTAAGTTATTTGACTTAAATCTGTTGGTTCATGGGACCAGACAATCCATGGGTTGGCTGACTTCAGACATGTCCTGATGTCAGGTTCTGAAGACAGCTAGGGATCTTTTTCTTAGTGTGTTGGCCTCATCCTCAGGTCAACTGGCCCTTCTAGTGGGAGGATGACTGAGATAACTGCAGGTCCCCCCACTGCTCTTTGGTGGGTGTGCCAGTCACCCATTGTCTCCTGCACTGTGGGTTGCATTCTACTCCAGTAGGATGTCTTTTGAGTCTTAATTTTAATTTTGAATTTATCGACCTTTTCACTTTTTTTTTTTGAGTTGGAGTTTCACTCTGTCTTCCAGACTGGAGTGCAGTGGCCACTCCTGGCCACCGCAGCCTCAACCTGCTGGGCTCCAGCGATCCTTCCGCCTCAGCCTTCCAAGTAGCTGGAACTATAGGCGCGCGCTACCATGCCCAGCTCATTTTGATCTATTATAGAGATGAGGTCTCGCCAAGTTGCCCAGGCGGGTCTCGAATCCGCAGGCTTAGGCAATCCACTCACCTCAGCCTCCCAAAGTGCTGGGATTACAGGCTGAGCCATCGAGCCCTGCTGACCTTTTCACTTTTTTGGTTAGCACTTTCTGGGTTCTATGCAAGAAGTTCTTGATATTTGCCTGCCCAGTATCAGGAAAATATTCCCTTATTGAATCTACTAGACACTTTACTGTTCTACCAATCACATTTAGAGTTACAATCTGCTTGGAATTTCTTAAGGTTTGGGTGATTCTCCTGGCAGTCGGGGTTGAAGACCTCCGACCTTAGTGATGCTGAGAGCTTTCCTGAGATTCTTGGGTATTGCCACAGTGCATGGTACTTGCTCACCCTCAAGGAAGTTACCAGTTTGATAGAATAACTACATGCTGACCTGTTTTGTGGTAAACTGAAATGCCCCTTCCTTCTTGCCAAAGGAAGGCAAGATTAGTTACTACTACTAAGAGATGAATGATGTAAATGTGTTACTTGTTAGTAAAGGGAGGAAAATTCATAGAGGGTATCTCTCCCTAAGCAGTTGTCAATTATGTTATGTATTCAAGGTGTCATCTTGTCTTCTGAGATCTGGAGACTCTTCAACATCAGAACTCCTTGATTCTTTGTTTTTTCCATTTTTGCACACTGTGGGGTACCCAAGATGTGAGAAAATAAAATTATTCCAGATGGTGTTTCTTTCCTCATTTTTTAAGAATGTTTCCAACTAATCCTCTCCTTAAAAAGAAAAATTCCCCCTTAGAATTGCTTCTGTTATTATTTGTATTCATTTTAAAGCCTTGACAACCATGTGAACATAGCACAGGTGGTTTTTTTAGAGTGATCTATAGAGTTCTTTGGGCTGTGTTACAGAAGGTGAAATACTTAGACTACAAAAGTAAAACTCATTGAACTAATGAAGTATATTTTGATGCCAGACATAAATGAGGTAACTTTTTCGAAGATGAGTTAATTTACAGACATTTGGTAATTCTAATGTTGGATAGACAGAAAGGCAGACTAACACTGATTGTCGTCTGGATCTGTCTAGAATCCCCGTTCCACTACTTGCTAGTTCTGTGGCTTTGGCAAGTTCTTGAGCTTCTCTGAGATGAACATGGTAGCAATTCCCACAGTGCAGGTGTGTTGCGTGAATTAGTAGAAAGTACAGATAAAGTTCAAGGCCATCAATGCCTGGTTTGTAGTATGTGCTCACTACATCTTCGTTATGCTATTGGTTCCACTACTGCCACTCATTACTCCAGAGACCACAGCAGCATTCTGTGTTGTATTTGATCCTGTCTCCTTATGGTCCACCCACAGGAGGAGCTTTGGGGATGGGGGCACTCATGAAATGGAAAGGTAGAGGTTAAGGAAGGATCTGGCTTGTGAGTTATTTAAGATTTTTAAAACTGTGTGTGCTTCGTTAGAATTTTGCTTGGTTTTGGTCATCTTATTCTGAGAACCAGAGGCTTCTCTACTTCCGTTCTCTCACACAGCCTGTCCCTGTGACCTTGAACAATCCCCTGTGTAGACCACTTCATCTTCATTTCTGTTTTTATGCTGGATTTTTGCAGTGAGTATCTCAAAAGACAAAAATGTAGAAGCTATTTTATCTATTTTACATATCTATTTCATCTTAAAATTGTATTATGTAATAATTAAGCTTTATAAAAATTATAAACAAGCATCCACATGCCTCCCACTGAGCTTTAGAAATCAAACATAATTAGTGGATGCTGCCTGGGACACTGCCTGGACACCCCTTCCGCCCATGGAAGTGGCCACTTACTCCCCTGCTATTTCCTTATGCTTTACCACATACAGTGTGCAATTCCAGCCTGCGTATAGTACTGTTCTCCTCATTTAACAATTTTATGTAAGTACTACCATTCTCTTTGTAGTCTGCTGCAATTTACTTTCTTTATTCAGTGTCGCATTTTTCACATTTATTCATGTTGATATTTATAGCTCAAGTTTATTAATTTTAACAACTGTGGTTTTTTTGTTTTTTATTTTTTGCTTGAAGATACAATTTATTTACGCCTTTTCCCAGTAGTGGACACTTGTAGACTGACTGTTTCTTTCTTTCTCTCTCTCTCTCTCTCTCTCTCTCTCGCTCTGTTTGTGTCTCTCTGCCTCTCTGTCTCTGACTGTCTCTGCCTCTCACTCCCTCTCTCAGGCTCTCTCTCTCTCTCTCTCTCTCTTTCATAGACAATACTGCCACAAATGTTTCTGTATGTCTTGCTTCACAGATCTTTCTTTGTAGCTTTCGTTCGGTCTTGTTTATTTTGATACAGAACATGAATTCTTTTGGGGCTGGTTGCATTCTGTGGGCCTCACTTTTTTTCATCCTAAGAGGGACTAGATCTGTTCTAGCTCAGAACTGCACTTCTTGTGTGATTGTTTGAACTGGAGCATTGTAGTGATTGACTTCTGTTGTTAGCCTTACTTCTCCGGCTCACTGTGTGTCTCCTCAGTACGTCATAAGTGGACTTCCCTCTTGCTTGGGAAAGTTTCATTGTGAACATTTTTGAGGACAGAAGTATATGCAATATTAGACATGATTATTAAACTGGATGCAAGGCACTAAACTTTCCTTCTCCCCAATCCTGTTTATCTTTCCTGGACTCTATGGTTATTACAAATGCTAATAATTTAGAATAAATATAATTATATACATATTTGAAGTATGTTGTCTATGTTTGCTGGATCCGCTAAATCTGTCATCAGCCTGGACCCAGAATTCAGTCCCTCTACTCAGCTGTTTGAGTTCCAGTCACACTGAGTACTTTGTGTCCTCTTTCAACTTGAATGAGAAGTTACAAGGTCACAGGCTCACAGCATTCTGTTGCTCCCTTAGCTTCTTCTCTTTTGCTTCTTACATAAATGAAAAGCGAATATAATATTATACATAGGAAAAATAATGAAAAAAAGTACTAGGGAATCTGAAGCAATAATTAAATAATAATTTTGTACCCTGACTAGAAGGACCTAGAAAGGATCCTTGGAAGAAGGGGTATTTAAGCTGACCTTTAAAGGATGAAAACCTTAAAGGTCTATGACAATTAGATATGCTCGTGGGAAGAGGGAGGACTAGGTGTCCTTTCCAGGCAGTACACAGACTGAGCAGAGATACAGGAGGGGATAGCATGACACTGTGACAGTGAGTGAGGTGACTTGGACCTTCCGGGTGAGTCCTCTCCACTGCCCCCTCCCACTTTGCACCCTGTGACTGTGTTAAAACATGACTGCAGATTCTTTGTCACTCTGTCACTGAAAAGTGGGTCAGTGTCCTCTCCTCTTGAGTCTGGACAGGCCCATGGCTGCTTGAACATGCAGAAAAGACAGTGTGGCCTTCAAGGATAGATTGTAAAAGGCCACATAGGTTCTGCCCTGTTCGCTGGACATCCTCTCTTGGAGCCCAGAGCCATCACTTAAGAAGCCCAACCAGCTTGAAGCCACCATGCTGGAGAGGTCATGTGTGTAGACGATCCAGTGGACAGTCCCAGCTGAGCCCAACCTTCTAACCATTCCACCAATGCAAATGAGGTTGTCGTGGACCCTCCAAACCAGCCTGTCTGTTGGCTACCATACCCCAGAACAGTGGTCCCCAGTCTTTTGGCATCAGGAACTGGTTTCTTGGAAGACAATCTTTCCATGAACCGTGTTGGATGTGGGGTGGGAGGATGGTTTCAGGATGATTCAAGCACTTTACATTTATTGTGTACTTTATTTCTATTATTATTACATTGTAATATATAATGAAATAATTATACAATTCACCATAATGCAGAATCAGTGGGAGCCTTGAGCTTGTTTCCTGCAACCAGATGGTCCCATCTGGGGGTGATAGGAAACAGTGACACCCCAAGTGTGTTGCTTATGTCCAGTCTACTCTGTACTCTTATTTTGATTGTTGTCACTGCAGAAAATGCTTCTTCACAAAGATACGATGTTGGAAAAGAAAGCAGCTCTTGTAACTCAAAATCTCTGGCCAGTGATCCACCTTTAGAAGGCTGTGTATAAGAGAAGATGTGTGTGCTCTGCGTTCATCTCCTCACAGAGCTGTGTGAACAGACATGAGTTAAGAGTATGTAGTTTAATGTGATTGATAATTTTAATCACAAAACATTGTTAAGTTTGGGTGACATTTTTCAGTAGCCTGCATTTCTCAATGGATGACACCGTGTGTAGACTCTCATTCAGAAGTGACCTCTTTGACCTGAGTAGTGAAACCAGAAAGCCATCAACTCACAGCAGCCACTCCGTCCCTGCATATACTGACATAAAATGGCCAATTCAGTTTTCCAGAGACTTGAATAGTTCTGCAGATGTGGTATTGGTTGGCAACAAAAGCACACATACCGTATCCTCATGCACACCCTCCTGAAAAATATATCACACAAAAACAAGCATTGTTGCCTTATTGCTGGCATTGGTAGACTCGTCAAGCTGGATTGTGTACCACAGTGACTCATTAATCCTCTCTAACAATTGTGCCTCAATATCCTCTGCTAGTTCATCAGTTAGTCTAGTTATGGTTCTAGCCAAAAGAGGAGCATATGCCACCTTTTGAAATTCAGCCTTTCCTGAAAGTTCACGACAGATGTCCTTAGCAGCAGGCAGGATCAACTCTTCACCAATAGTACAGGACTTCTTAGCTTTAGCATTGTGGCTAACCACTAGGAATCAGTGCAGACATGTTTTATGAAGTGATGGCCTTCAACAATTACTTCTGTTCTTTGTATTCATGTCTTTTTTTTCTTTTGAAAACTCAAAAGACTTGTCTTTTAATGCAGGATGCTTGGTCTCCATGTGGCAAAGCAGTTTTGAAGGTTTCATGGCTTCATTGACTAGCGGTTGCCACATATTATACAAAGTGGGCTGGGAGAATGTGAATCACCTGTTGCAATGAACGTATAATTTAAGTAGGACTCTTGGTATTTCCTTTGAAATGCAGCTTTCTCTTTGTTGGCAGTCTTAGATTTTTCTACTGTCTCATCATTGGGTCTTTACCCTTTTCAAAGCAGCTCTTCAGTGATGTTAGTTTTATACACTTTAGGCTAGGGGTAGCTTGTGGGCTTACCAAAACTGTAACTGAGACAAATGTACAGTGCAGGAAAGAAGTATGGACAGAAGTGGTAAATAAAGTAATGGGAAGACTGTGCATAGACTAAAATAAGTGTTGGGTTCTGACTTAAAGCCTGCCACCAGATGCAGCTATACAATTGAGGTGCATCAACTCACTGGCTGCTCATGGATAGAGTTTTGATATTGAGTCTGCAAGCAATTGATTTATGATGATCTCTGCGCATGTTAATCTGTATTTGCAGCCACTCCCCAGCACTAGCATCACTACCTCAGCTCCATCTCAGATCATCAGGTATTAGATTCTCCCAAAGAGCACGCAACCTAGATCCCTTGTGTGCAAAGTTCTTAATAGGGCTCATGCTCCTATGAGAATCTAATGCTGCGACTGATCTAACAGGAGGTGGAGCTCAGGTGGTAATGGTGAGCAATGGGGTGCGGCTATAAGTATAGATGAAGCTTCACTTGTTTACCTGCCCCTCACCTCTGCTGTGTGGCCTGGTTCGTAACAGGCCACAGACCTAGTGGTTCATGGCCCAGGAGTTGCAGACCCCTCACCCAAGCAACCTCTAGCATCACTGCAGAGGAAAAATAGAAGAAGCACTCAGCTGTGCTCAATTTCTGACCCACAAATGTGTGAGGTATAATAAAAATGGTCATTGTCTTACATTGTAAGTTTGAAGTCGTTTGTTACACTAGTAGATAACTGGAACACCAACCAAAGCTAAAGGGGAGGGTGGTGTTGTTTTGGATGCTTGCTGAAGGCAATATTAAGTTATCCAAAACATCTCCCCAAAATATACTACTGAATATAATTAAAGCAACTTCAGCTTCTTCCTTCTTTCTCCTCTTCCTCCTCCTCCTCCTCCTCCTCTGGGTCCCACTCTGTGTCCCAGGCTCACCACAATCTCAAATTCCTGGGCTCAGGTGATCCTTCTGCCTCAGCCTCCCAAGTAGGTGAGACTACAGGCATGTGCCACAGTGCCCAGCTTATTTTTATTTTATATTTTGTAAAGATGAGGTCTCACTATGTTGCCCAGGCTGATCTCAGTCTCCTGGACTCAAGCAATCCTCTTGCCTCAGCCTCCCACAGTCCTGGGATCATAGACAGGAGCCACCATGCCTGGCCAGTAATTTAGAATTTCAGTCAGGAAGACTGGGTTTGGAGAGAATTCCAGGCAGAGGAAATGACACAAACAGATAGCAAGGTGAGGAAGGGCAGGGTGTAGATAAGGTAGAAAGTAATTAGGTTTGATTGGGAATAGGGTGCCTCTTGGACAGTAGTGAAGACTAGACCAAAAGAGAAGGTTAAGGACATAATATGAAGGACCTTAACTGAAAACATTGTACAATGTTGGGCCACTGAAGATGTTTTAAAAAGAGAAGTGATTCTATGTTTGTGGGATGGACAAATGAGGGGATCCATTTGGAAGCTGTTGCAAGATGTTATGTGAGTCTGGTTTGTGGTGACTGTAGTCAGAATGAGGACTAGATAATAAATGGTAAATACTGCAGGCAGGACCACCACTGACCCACCCAGAACATTCTGTGAATTTATAAGTTTCCCCTTCTTTAAGAATTTTACTTCCATCTGTTAGAACGTTGTTGTAATATGTTTATTAGAATGAGACACGTGACTGCCATCTGCTGGGACACTGTTAAAGACGTGTCTTTGGTGTGAATGTTCCTCCCCTCAGATGTAAGCATTCTTGTGCAGTATGCAGTACACAACCTATGCTATCATGCCTGTGACCCTAGTTATGTGGGTGTGAGTGATAAGACTTGGTAATGGATTACATTGGTTATCAACAGAAAAACAAAGAAATTTCAAGTTTGGATGGTAAGGAGTTTGGTAGCAACATGAATAGAACTAGACCTGTTCTTTGGTAGTAGATAGAAAGCAGAATCCTTCTAAACATGGAAAATTCAAAAAGTTCTTGATATTGTTTATTGATCCCAGTGGTTTTCACTTACTTTGTGAGAAGTGAGCATTTCATTGTCTTTTCCTCCAGCATTCCAACTTTCCGCCCTTGTGCCATCTGACAGTGCTGACTAGTCCCTCTCTGTGTTCCACACACCCCTCTTCTGTGCCCTTGCCTTCTCTGAATATTGCTTCTTTTCAGTCTCCTTGGCAGGCCCTTTTTTCTCAGGTTTCCATTCTTGTGCTTTTGCATACAGTGGGTGCTCAGTAAGTGTTTGTTGAATTGAATTGCATTGCCATTGAAGGATTAGTTTCCGGTTTTTCCAAACTGACACATAGGCAGTTGGTGACTAAGGATGTGCCAGAATTCAGAAGTAGAAACCTGTCCTAAATACAGTTCCTTGTTTTAGGATATATTTTCTACACAATGGATCGGTCTTCAGTGGGGAGTTCCTGTGCTGTTGATCTGTTCATCATTGTTCAGCAGTGGCACCAGCAGGAGAACAAATTATTTACATTGGCTGTGTCACATGGGTGTGTCTGATTTAGAAAATGTCATTCAGACAAAATAATGACTGTTCTCCCACTTCTTACTTGGGAAGAATGAAAAGTTACTTAAAACTAAACAAAACAGAAAACTCTTGACTATCAAGTACCTTAGTGACAGTTACGTCACATCATATTTTAATCTTTTCGTTTGAGGTTACTTGCTAACATTCTTCCCACCACCACCCATTCATGAAAATGACTCCTCTTTGTGTCCCTCCTGCGTCTTGTGTATCAAGGCAAACTCAAGAATTTAGCTCTTCTAATAATCTGACAAACATTTATTGTGTGGCTGCTGTGTGGAAAGTGCTGTGGAGGCCTTGTGGAAGTTGCAAAGGTTTCTGTTTGCTTCTGCCCTTCAGGAGAGCCTTACTTAGTGGGAGAAGTAATGTCTGTGTAGCTACTCCAGGTAGGCGAGGACAAGTGTTCTAATACAGTGCAGACAGGGACAGGATCCCCCATGTAAACACTACTCTAGGATGAGCCACGGATGTGGACTTGCTTCTTTCTTTCCTAAATTGCACATTTAACTCTTAACTTTCTTGGGTTGGATTACAATGTGTTTTCTTTAAAGTTTTCTTGAGTCAAAAGCACATGGTATATAATTAAGATTTAGCAGAATTTGAATTAAAATGCATTGAATAACATTAATTTTAGCAGATTAGATTTTTATTTTTATTTTTTTTGAGTTGTTGTCTCACTCTGTCACCCAGACTGGAGTGCAGTGGCCGCTCCCGGCCACCGCAGCCTCGACCCGCTGGGCTTTGGCAATCCTTCTGCCTCAGCCTTCCAAGTTGCTGGAACTACAGACGCGTGCTACCATGCCCGGCTAATTTTTTGATTTATTGTAGAGATGAGGTCTTGCCAAGTTGCCCAGGCGGGTCTCGAACCCACAGGCTCAGGCAATCCACTCACCTCAGCCTCCCAAAGTGCGGGACTACAGGCTGAGCCACCGAGCCCAGCTAGATTTTTTTTTTTTTTTCTAAATGCTTAACCTGGTACTGTCAAAATAAGATGGAAAAAAATAGAGTAACTGTAAAAAAACAAGGATATAAAACAACAGTTTTATGTTTCTGGAAATTCTCTATCCAAATTATATTTTAAAATATGTTTTGAGCTCAGGAAACAAAAGTCATAAACAGCCTATTAGGAAGCAACATATATAACTCAAAAATACAATTAAGTAGTATGTAAAGTACTAAATATGAATCATTGATATTTAATTAAGGTGCCCTTTATTTGATTAAAACCAATGACATTTTTACAGTCATTGGAAAACCAAAGTCACCTGAATTTTTAAAATGTAAATATATTTAAGATTTGAAATTTAAACAAAAATGCTATTCTTACTTCTTTTAAAATAATTGTTACATTAACATAATCTAAAAAAAGAATGAAATTGAACCAAATATATACATTATATGAAAGTAAATGTTGCTGAAAAATCATGTTAATTCAAATTGCTTAGTCACAAAATTGGTAAAGTGTATGTGTAAAAAGTAAACAATTCAAGTTTATTGACTTAATGTGATAATTCACAGCTTTTACTTAAGAATTTTGTTCTAAGATGAAATACAGCTTCTTCATGAAGGCACATTACGTGGTTTTCCTTTGCAGTTCATTAAAAATCTATAATTGGAAGTGAAGTACATCAACTCTTTTTGTAAATTGGGAAACATTTCAAATAGTGAAATATAATATACCTGAAATGGTTTAGAAGTATCCCAGGAAATGGTAAGATGCAGGCAAAGAAAATGCAAGCTAATACATTCAAGAGCAAATCATCTGAAATGGATATGTAAGGAGAGAAAAATGCTTAGCAATGCTGAAAGGGAGCAAGGTAATACCAGGCAGCAAGGCAGATGTGGATTGCAATGGGATATGGCAGTTACCAGGAGCCCTTCCCTGTAGGAGAACATCCTACAGACTCAAGACAACAAAGCAAGGGAGCAGAAGTCTCTTCCAGATGGTCAGTCACATCTGTCTCCTACCAACTCAAGAACTTCCAAAGCTATTGCTATCAATATTTTGAGTAATTTGGAAAATACACATTACAGTGCTTAGAATAGAGAAGAATTTAATATAATGAAAAATATTTTTTTAAAAATATCTTTGGTTAAGTAGTAAAGCAATGTGAATCATACAGCAAATATAAGCAACTTGCTGAAAGACACATTTGTTTAGATTAAGCTGAGACCATGGAAGGTTAGAGCAGTGTGAAGTCTTTCATGGGTTGTCCTCAACACCCAGGCCAGTGTTGCAGATTGTGTAATAGCATCTGAAGGCAATGCCGGTTGCTGACTCACTTGGGGTCTGCGTGGACCTCATGAAGAACCCCACCAGGTGACAGTGCCAGCATCAATTGGAAGCAGCATGCTTGAACAATGGGATCATACTTCTGTGCTGTCTATACTCGTCTGATCACTCTGCCTCAGTGTCTACACTCATGGCTCAGTGTCTACACTCCAGAACCAATCTTGTGTCTCTGCCAGGTTCCCTGCCCTCTTTTAGCCATTTTTGATCTTGACATCTGGGATCTCCTTGACTGCTTCACCTCTTACCCCACCACTGGCCTGCTGTTTCGTTCCCCATCTGTGTTTGCCATGTCTCAGCTATGGTCACGTTTTTGCTTCAGCTCTCACTGCCTACTGCTGATGACAACTTCTTACCTTCATTCTTAATATCGTTCTTTTTTTCAAGGACATATAAAACCAGATGTTATCTCAAATTGTCTTTATGTATTCTCACACTTGATTGAAGTTTGAAGTCCTGTGTCTGGTCCTCCCCTTCTCAAGCCTTCCACTCCTGCCAGGAGGTCCACAGCATCCCCCTCGTCAGAAGACCTGAGTCCCTTCAGCCCTCACTCGCATCCCCTCATGCTTTTTTCCTCCAGGACCCAGATTTTTGATCTGGTCTTCAGGTCTTTCTCTCAAAATATCCCTTTTGCTTATAATACAAAACTCCAGTTCCTAATAATAATATTTAATAAAATCATACCATTATCTCAAACTATTGGTGGCTTATGAAAACTACCAATTTAGATTTTTTATTTTCTACTACTCATTTAAAATCTTATGGAAATGAAATTGATTATATTAAGCAAATGTAATAATTTTTGTAGCTTAATGTTATAGTCATTATATTAATATTATAGTTTGCCTTTTAAAACTGACAACTGTTAAGGCCATTGAATTTGTTTATTTTTATTGACCCATTAGTCATTTCTTGTGTCTGTCTCTGTGTCAGGGATTCCACTAGGCCTGCACTGAGGATTATGAATGAGGATTGGACTTTGGCATTAAGAGGCTCACATTCATGTCATGGGCAGTACTTCAGGCTGATTGAGAAGTCATTCATATGTTCAGTCAGTAATTATTGAGCTTCGACTCTGCTCAGCACTGTGCTAGGGTCCGGGGTGTGGCATGGTAAGCAAGATGGATAAAGTCCTGTCTGCATGGCTTTCGGTCAGCTGAGGGGCAGACCATTTCACGGTGAGAGAGTAGAGGCTGAGAGTTGGCAGACTCTCAGGCACATGACCTGACAGATGCATGAGTGGGAACTGGGGAGGGCAGATGTCAAGAGTGACATTGGGAAAGAGTGTGGTGGGCACAGGGCCTTGTAGGAGGGGGAAGTGTGCTGTGGATTGACCATAGATTTGGTTGGGGAATGGTGAGTTTGATTGTTAAAGAAAGGAGAGGAGGGAGGTGGAAGGGAGGAGCAGAGGGGAGATGAGAGGGGAGAGGGGAGAGGAAGGGGAGAAGGGGAGAGGAGGGGAAGGGAAAAG
>NW_007250730.1:674977-710023 GCF_000164805.1 Carlito syrichta
AGGGAGAGGAGAGAGGAGGGGGAAAGAGGAGAGGGGACAAAAGGGGAGAAGATAGAGAAGGGGAGGGGAAAAGGGGAGAGAAGAGAGGAAGGGAGGAGAAGAGGAAAGGAGAGAGAAGGAAAGGAGTAAGAGGAGAGAGGATAGAAGAGGAGAGGAAGGGAGACAGGAGAGAAGAGAGAGTAGAGGAGGGAAGAGAAGGGGAGAGAGGAGGGGAGGGGGGAGAGGAGATGGGAGAAGAGAAGAGGAGAGAGGGAGGGAGAGGGGAAAGGAAGGGAGGAGAGGAGAGAAAAGGAGAGAGGAGGGGAGAGGAGAGGCCGGGAGGGAAGGAATGGGGGGGTGGCTGTCATAGAGGAACCTGGGATTCTTACAGGCTTGGGTAATAAGCACTTTTCTGATTTTATAAATAAAATGGTTTTTTTCAGAATTTTAGAAATCATTATTTCCTTCTATTTAGTATCTTTGGAATATTTTCTAGAGTACTTATTAAATTCTTAGCCAAGGAAGTAGCCCTCATGTGTATAACAAATGGCAGGACAGTTCTCCTCAGTTGTGTGTTCTTCTAATACTGCAATATGAATTTTAATCAGAATTAGCCTTCTGGTCATTTCTTTGGGACAGATCTTATGTTAGAATCCCAATATGGTGGTTAAAACAAGAGCAATTTTCTTGTTGAGCGCAGTATTGTGCTGAGACTGAAGACAGTAACAGAGCAGCCTTCCTAGGAAGCCCAGCATTTGCTTGCCTGGTTTTCTCCCAGGGTACACATCTAGATAATTCAATCCATATTTTAAAATATCTTTTACTACAAGTCATTGCATGTCCCAGGCATGCCCAGTAACATGCTATTTGCTACTTACATCTGCAGACCAACCATTTATATTAGGAAGTAAAACTTTTACCGCTTAACATTCAAGTTCATCTGATTAATAAACTGATGTTGCCTCAGGTTTCAAACTTCGTAGTGAATAAAGCAGGTCCTCATGAAGTTTAGAAATAGTACACCAGCTGCAAGTCTAGAAAGCACTTGCTGTTATACAATGAGAGAGCCCCAAAGCCTTATAGTCTGTAGATTCGTAAATGCTTCCTGTTGAATTCTTCTAATGGTGCAGGTGTGGCCTTGGTTTACAGTATGCAGTCCTCTCTAGGCAATCTTCACGTTCTCCTAAGTGCCTTACTTTTTTTCCTTGTTCTGTGAGCTGGTTTGTGTTGAGGATAAACTCAGCACTTCATTTAGAGCTCAGAGGTGTTATTGTTGTTATACTTACCTAGTATTGGCTGGGCACGGTGACCCACGTCTATAATTCCAGCACTTTAGGAGACTGAGGGGGGAGGATTACTTGAACCCAGGAGTTCAAGACCAGCCTAGGCAACATAGTGGGACCTCATCTCTACAAAAAATACAAAAATTAACCGGGTCTGGCGGCATGCGCCTGTAGTCCCAACTACTCAGGAGACTGGAGTGGGAGAATCACTTGAGGCCAGAAGATTGAGGCTTGCAGTGAGCCATGATCATGCCACTGCACTCCAACCTGGGTGACAAAGTGAGACCCTGATTCCAAAAAAAAAAAGAAAGAAAAGAAAACCTTAGTGTTCATTTTTTCATCATAAATTATATAAATATATATGTAATTTTCTACAAGATTACACTCGATTGCTTATGTAAGATATGGACAGTTTATTTCAAATCCTAATATTCATTTACTTTAAGATATTAAGACCCTGCCATGTTCCAGGCAGTCTAGATGTTAGTGACACGTTGATGAACACAACAAAAGTCTTGCCTTCACAGAAACTCATTGTCTCATGGGGTGTATATTTTGCTGGATTCTATAGGCATTCTGGTCTATTCTGCTTTCATGGAGCCTCCAGTCTGGGGAAATCTTGGCAACAGTTTGAGGTTTTATTTCTCAGCCTGTTGCTTCAGCGATGCCATTACCATTTATTGTGAATAGTGAGCATTATAAAAAATTGAGCTCTTAACTGAACACAAGGCTAAGCAGCCTACCTTGCGCAGCGTGTTTAACTGAGGTTTCAGCTCCAAAGCAGTAGGAGCTGGACAGCAGCATTTTCACACAGTTCTATGAGGATAATTCACATGTGTGGGCATCCCAGTCAAACCAAGTCCCAGATACGCATTTTTCTTTCAGGGTAACATAGTAAGGAAAGTTGTCTTAGAGACAGGAACCCTCAGTGAAAACAGTGAATCTGCCTCTGCCAATTTGGGGGCTTTAACTTTCACAAAAGTCTCAAAAACAAATGCTCTTTATTTATATTTATTAAGTAATAGAAAACATCGGAAGGTCATATTTAAGTTTTAAATTAGTTATGGAAGCATGGACCCTAGGAATAAGATACAAGTTTATTCTACACAGTAGAGGTAGGGTTTTTGAATGTGTTAATCCTCCTCTTTGCAGAACCTGCCACAGTCACAGGATGTACTTTTGCTGCATATCATGCGAACCCTTGTGTAATTAACACTGTGGAGTGCCGACTGTGGACGGACCCAGCTTGCTGGCCTGCTGACCCAGGCCAATCAGATGCTTTTGGAGTATTCCAGAAGGAGTGGGGGAAAGTAGAGGGAAGCAGAGGGGGCACAGGGAAGCACATTCATGTGGAGGAAGCACTGTCCTAAGACAGTCCTGATAACACCACATGTTCTGGAAATGGCACCGTGTACTTATTATGGCTGGAATGTAGACTCCAGGAGAGGAAGAGGGATTGCACTGCACTAGCCCATTGGAAAGTGAGCAGGCTGGTTAAGGGGAGTGTTGATTGCCTCTGGAGAACAAAATGTATCACACCATGTCCACAACCATCTCCCTGTGCCTGCCCCCCACCTTGCAACCACTCTCCTCTGACTGTGCTACTTGACTCTGGTACAGAGGCATGAGTTCCGTCTGTAACCCAGCGCTCGGGATGACCTTGCTCCCTCCTGTTTATCTGTTCAGATGTCCTCTGGTCAGCTACTTCATCATCCATAGTGGCTGTTCCTCCTAGAACCACATTCCCAGGCCTTAGCCTTCCAGGCCCTCAACCTTCCCGACCCTCATTTGAAAGGAATGATTTCATCCATCCTACCAATCTACAGATTCAACACTATACCCATTAAGTTACCAACATAATTCTTCTCAGACCTGGAAACAACAAAGCAGAAATGCATATGGAAACATAAATTACCATGAATAGCCAAACAATCCTTAGTAAAAGAAACAAAGTGGGAGGTATCACAGTTCCATAACTTTATTATAAGGCTACAATAATCAAAACAACCTGGAATTGGTACAAGAACAGGCATATAGACCAATGGAACAGGATAGAGATTCTGGAAGCAAAACCTCAATTTCTCAACCAACTCATCTTCGACAAAGCTTCCAACAACAACTGCTGGGGAGAGGGGAACTAATTCATTAAATGATGCTGGGAAAACTGGCTGAGCATGTGCAGAAGAATGAAACAGGACTCCTACCTATCACCATACATAAAAATCAACTCCAAATGGATCAAAGATCTACATGTGAAACCCTAAACTTTAAGAATCTTAGAAAATGCAGGAGACATCCTTATGGAAATTGGAATAGGCATCAATTCTTGATCAAAACCCCAAAAACCCATTCCATAAGAGAGAAGAGAGATAATTGGGACCTTATCAAACTGAAAAGCTTCTGCAAAGTAAAAGAAACCATCAAGAGAGTGAGGAGACAGCCCACAGAATGGGAAAAAATATTACCCACTGCATATCTGACAAAGGCCTAGCATCTAGGATCTACAAAGAACTCAAATTTGCTGAAAGGAAAAAACAAACAGCCCCATTAAAAAGTGGGCAAAAGATATGTCTCAAAAGAAGACATATGAGCAGCTAACAGACACGTGAAAAAATACTCAGCCTCACTCATCATCAGAGAAATGCAAATCAAAACCACATTGTGTTACCACCTAACCCCAGTATGAATGACCATCATTAATAAAACAAAAAACAACAGATGCTGGCTAGAATGCAGAGAAAAGGGAATGCTTCTACACTGTTGGTGGGGATGCAAACTAGTTCAGCCTCTATGGAAAACAGTATGGTGACTCCTAAAAGAAATAGAAATTGGCCTTTCATACAGCCCAGCATTCCTTCTTCTAGGAATATATCCAGAGGAACTTAAATCACTCTACAAAAATGATACCTGCACATTCATGTTTATTGCAGCACTATTTATAATAGCAAAAACATGGAACCAACCATGCTGCCCATTGAAACTGGACTGGATAAAAAAAGTGTAGTACATATACACAATGGAATATTACGCAGCCTTAAAGAAGGACAAAATTATGAACTTCGTAGCAACTTGGATGGATTTAGAGTCTATAATACCCAGTGATTTGTCACAGAAACAAAGAACTGAGTACCATATGCTCTCACTCATAAGTGGACCCCTGAACATTTACCATACTACTCTAAGAAAGGAATTGGCAGTAGCTGGAAACTGCCAGCAAAGGGGGTGGTGGTGGTGGTGATGCACATAACATTAATAAGGATACCTGATCTCAAACCAGGCAAATTGGCGACCAAAGGTAGGCCCAAACTTCACCTTTACAGTCACTTGTATACATAATCCTGAATTGTACCCACATCTTTAAAATAAAATACAGTTTTTAAAAAGAGAAAGGAATGATCTCCTCCCCTCTTCTTTGTCCAAGAAACAGGTGTAGTCTGGCATGTGTCCCTCGCTCGTCTCCCTCCCACCCGTCCTAATGGTCTGTCTTCCTGTCTGGAGGCAGCCATGTCTCCCTATCTAGAGAGCTGGCCTCTCCTCCCGGACCCTGGAGCTGCCTTGGGCTTTGGGATCTATTTATCACTGGCTCTTAGTTCTTTCTTACCACAGGCTCTTTGCTTTCAGCTTATAAATATTTTCAATCTCCCCTTGCCTAAAAACTCCATTTTTCTCAAGATATCACCTGTTTCTCTTTACTTAAGCAAGGGAGGTGGCCTGAGTACTTAGGAAGATTACTCTGGCTGTGATGTTGAGGGAGAAGTTAACGAAGGCAAATATTAGAGAGAAAAAAACAGTTAGGGGTTGTTGAACTGAGGTGGTGGTGATAGAGAGGAGGAAACAAGCTTGAGAGGCAGCCAGCAGGTAGGGTTGACCAGAATGGAGTTGAATGCCTATGAGCATTGAAGGAGATTTTATGGTGTTCCCATAAACTGAAATGCACTTTCAGTGCAGATACAGAAGGAGGGGCAGGGTGTGTGGAGCAGGTCATGAGCTCACCTTCTGCTCTGGGGATAGCCAGTTGGAGAAACCATCAGCAGTTAAAGTATGGGGCGTCTGGTCAGCAAGTCCCGAAAAAGACTTGCTCTTTAGAAATAGCTTTGGTAGTTAGAGATGTTCGGGAGATCATGACTTATAGTCTAGGATAAGACCCCCTGGATATGGAGTGAGAGGAAATTAGCCCTGGGGAGCATCACAGGAAGCAGAAGAGGCACCTGGCACGGACCTGCGCCTAGA
Source organism: Carlito syrichta (assembly GCF_000164805.1). NCBI lineage: Eukaryota > Metazoa > Chordata > Mammalia > Primates > Tarsiidae > Carlito > Carlito syrichta. The sequence goes on from NW_007250730.1 coordinate 680,470, forward strand.
GTCAGAGAGAAAGATGGTGAGTAGGAGAGGTGTGCGTGGGAGAGAGACAGAGAGAGAGAGCTTGTTAGTTTGTGTCTGTGTGTTTTTGCTTCTTGAGGACAAGGATAACTGTATTGCCCCTTTCTAGCAAAGCCTGGCAAAATTGTATATACCCCGTTAGTATCTGTTACATTATTAGATACTAACTAGGCATTATTTCCACGACTCAGTGAAAACAAAGAGTCATCACAAACTTCCTTTGCCTGAAATCACTTATAACTAGATTTCTGGAAAAAAATGGACTTATAAATGTGACAATTTGGAAAGGTCTTAAAGCATCCACATCCAGGAGATACAAGGAAAGTCTGGGTGGCTGGCATGGGTCGGGGACCCCATCACGGCAGCAGCCACAGGAAGTACTTTTTCATGGAAGCCTGTTTGGTGATTTTTTCTTTCTTTCTTTTTTTTTTTTTTGAGTTGGAGTCTCACTCTGTCGCCCAGACTGGAGTGCAGTGCCGCTCCCGGCCACCACAACCTCGACCTGCTGGGCTCCGGCGATCCTTCCGCCTCAGCCTTCCAAGTAACCGGAATTACAGGCATGTGCTACCATGCCCGGCTGATTTTTTGATTTATTGTAGAGATGAGGTCTCACTGCCCAGGCAGGTCTCAAACCCGTGGGCTCAGGCAATCCACTCACCTCAGCCTCCCAAAGGCGCGGGATTACAGGCTGAGCCACTGAGCCTGTTGATTTCGGTGATTTTGATGACTGTCACGTGCGAGAGAGTGCTAGGGGCTTTGTGCCAGCCTCTTTGTCACTGTAGTGGGAGTTCACAGATCTGAGCATTTTCTTTTTATCTGTGTAATGTTTGATCACATTAAGTTCCATCACAACGCTGCAGTCATGTGTTAGAGTTAAAAACTGTTCTAAACTAGGTTATATTCTTATGTTTCCACAGTCTTCTTGAGGGCAGGAGTGAAAATTAATAGCAATCAAAGAATTCATACAAATTAATACAAAGAATTCATACAAAAAGACTGAGGTAGCTTGGCCTCACCTCAGTCACGGACCATGTAGAGTCTTAGGGGTGGGGGGAGCATGGAAGAGGGTGGTGCCCCAGCAACTTGTGAGACTACCCTTAGGAAACATGCAAAGAAAGTCTTAAAGCTTCTGCTTACAAATGATTTTTAGCTTATCTGTCACTGCTATTTGTGTGTCTGTTTTAAATGTTCATTAGCTGTTAATGCAGCACTTCATGCTTGTAAATAAGTAACCCATGTATGATATATATATATAAATATGGAGAAGGTGTGTGCTAACATTTTTAAATTGACAAGTGTGTGTTTAAGAAAATACTCTGGAGACCTCATGTTTACATCATAGCTACTGTTTGGGCATTGTAAGTCCACTGGGAACATTTAGAAGTTTTCTAACAAAATTGTGTCAATCATTTTGGTAATTATCAGATTTCAAGTGTTTGGTTGCAAAATGCAGATATGTGAATTGACCTGATTCCCTGCTGTGGATTTTAATAGAGAGCATGAGCATGAGTTCCCAGCCATTTGCTGCACTTTCGTGAAGGCACTGAAGTTTTCTCCTGAGCTCCCTGATGCTCTTTGCAGCCTCCTTTGGTCACAGGCCGTTTAAGCCATTACATAGTATCTGCTTTAAGAGGTAGGCAGGATGGCTTTCTATCTTCTGGTGCATCTGGTAAGTTAATGTATACAGTCTGCAAGTATCCTGCAGGGACCTGTTTTTACACGCATACAGGGACGTCTATGTAGAAATCAAAGGCCATGAATCAGAAGCACACAACTCTTGTTTCTAGTGTGCTGGAGGCTTACAGAAATTGGCTTTGAAAAATTGAAAGTAGTGTGGTTTGTTTTTATTGTGGAAGCGATCAGGAAGAACAATTTACAGTCATCGCCATTCTTCACAGCTGAATGGAGTGGAGGTGCCCGCTTCGTGAACGGAGCAGCTGCGCCCGTTTTCTCTGGGCTCACAAAACACTTGCCTTTTAATCGAGAACTTTAGATGGTGGGGTACAGTTTGTTTTCATGATGGAAGTGGTCAGTTGTGCCTTAACAGACAGCTGGAGTGTAATTAAGAAAAACTGTGTGAAAGTGGATTAAATATAACACAAGAAGCCCCCCCCCCCTTTTTAATGAAAAAGCGGAGGGTAGGGAGGTTGGTTTCACCTTAAATATATTCTTTTTTTTTTTTTTCTTTAATGCTTAAAAGCAGAAATATTGCTATCCTTTTGGCCTGTGGGCCTTTACAATTTCACAATATCTCTGGCTCTGGGAAATGTGAGTTGCTCTACTGCAGAATAGTCCCTTGTTTGTGTAACAAGTACAAACTGGAAAGTATGGGTTTCAAGGTGATTTAGCTTGTGAGACATCTGCCTTCAAAATAAAGTTTAAATTAGGGAATTGCACAGTTACATTCATGCCAACTTTAATGTGTTGAAAAGTTAGTGATCTACTTTTATAGAAAACAACTGGGATACTGCTTTTTAGACCTACTTTGTATATAAGTTGCAATATTAGTGGGACTTTCGTTAGTGTTAGGGTGTTAACTCTTTTTTAATGTCAGAAATCATGAGAGGTGAAATTACAGTTTTCTTGATACATTTTAAAATGAATTAGTCAAATAAAAATTAAATAAGCTGGTGAAATGTTGATTTGTTGTCGTTAAGTGTACAACATTAAGCTGTCAATTGATTTGAAAAGTGTACACTTATTTTATGCAGCAGACTTCAAAATAAGAATAGAAATGCCTTAATTTGCATCACAGTCTACAGGAGCAAAATCACTATTTCAAGGTCAGGGGGAACTGAATTTCTAAAAATAAAAAAACCCCAAAAACCTATTGTACTCACAAATAACCAAGATTTATGCCAGACACTCATCCGTTATAAGTTTTATGTTGATTGCCCAACATACTAACAAACCAAATAAAGGTGCCTGTCTGCCTGCTTTCCTTCCTTCCTTCCTTTGTTTTTTTGAATTGTGGAGTCTCACTGTCACTCAGGCTGGAGGCAGTGGCACAATCACAGCTCACCGCAGCCTCAACCTCCTGGGCTCAGGCAGTCCTTCTGCCTTGGCCTCCCAAGTAACTAGAATTACATGTTTCTACCACCATGCCCAACTAAATTTTTTTTTTTTTTTTTACTTATTTTTTGTAGAGAGAAGGTTTCGCATTGCCAAGGCTGGTCTCAAACTCCTGGGCTCAAGTGATCTTCCCACCTTGGCCTCTCAAAGTGCTGGGATTACAGGTGTGAACCACTGTGCCCAGCCTATTGATGATTTTCTAGGGGAGACTCCTAGGCTTTCTTTCACTTGGGGGATTTGGAAAGCTGGATGGAGGGAGGGAGTGAGCGGCAGTTGTAGCCCAACTGCTTCACTCGTGCCACCCTTGCTCTGGCAGCTGTTACAGGACAAGGACTCTACACTGAATGGGATATTTTAGAGAGGAACTCTGCCATTTCCCTCTGGCACTCTGGTGGCTGAACTCTCCTGATTCCTTGTGTCTTTCCTCACCACAGACCCTAGGAAAACACTGGAATCAGGTCTGAGTTTGTTCTAAATGGTGGACTATGTTGACAGCTTGATGTTGGCCTTTTTTCTGTTTGCAGACAGAGCCCCCATGTTCACCAAATGCTTCTTCCCTTTCACCTAGCATCTCAGGCTTAGATGCTGTTCTGTGACTTCTTTGTAGACTCCTGTGTCTGTAGAGCATGAGCAGAGTTGTTTAGAAAGGCAAATGGAGCAGAATGTGGGTGAACTGGAGAGGCAGCAAGCAATGAAGAAACCATCTGAGGCCAGCGTTTAGGGTAAGACCAACTGTGGGAAGCGCTGGAGGTGGGTAGTGCTGGAGGCAGCAAGGTGTTTACTGGATGTGCTGGTTGCTAGACGTAGAATCCCCAGATTTGGATTCCAGTCCCAGCTAGCCGAGCACAGTGGGAAAGCCACTCTCTCAGCGTTCACGTTGTCTGTATGGAGTGGGACTTGTTCTACCCACCAAACAGGTTGTGAGTCAAAGAGAGCCAGTGCGGCAGTGTGCGAATAGAGGAGCTGTGAGGTACGGACGTGTTGCTGCTGAATTCTTGGTCCATTTGTGTTTTGTTTTTGGAACTCTTGGCAACCAATGAGAAGGAATGCTGCAGAGCCTCCATTTTACAATTCTTTTTGTGTATGCTCAGGACTCCTCCACTGTCCTGTGACTTGTCCATTGTCCTGTGACTTGTCTGTCCCTGTTTGATTCCCAACCTGCCACTTCTTCACAGCACTTGTTCCCAACGTGCCGCTATCTCCAGCCCAGGCTCTGCCTTTCTTAGGCTGAGTGGATAAACTCTTCTGACTTTGCCAGGGAGGCTGAGAAGGCTCTTGAGCTTTCCTGGCCACCATCTCAAACGACCTCTTCTTCACCCAGTTTCCTTCTCACTTTCTGTCTCCTCCTTGCGCAGGGAAGTCATGTCATGGTCACATCTCATCCCACCTCTTCTGCAGCCTCGCTTCTTTAGTCGTTCCATGTCTTCCTCTTATTCTTTCACTCTCTTCTACCTGGTCCTTCTCCATAGTCAGGAAACCGTCTCTGAGTTCACCATCACTTGTGTTTCTTTCATTTTCACTGCCAACATTTCTAAAGGGTGCTTTGAGCTCTGCTTTGCCATCCATGCTTGCTTTTGATCCATTTCAATCTGTCTGTTCAAATAAACACATGGAGAGGTGCTTAACATCAGTAGTTATTAGGGCAATGTAAACTAATCCACAGTGAGATGACTGCAGGGGCGGGCATGGTAAACGTGGAGAAGCCAGGTGAAGGGACATGGGGATATTCAGTGCTATTTTGGCAACTGTATACTATATAACTAACAAATCTATCATTATCTCAAAATAAAAAGTTTCTTTTTAAAAAGGCTTTTAGATATTGTGTCTTTAATGTGAAACAAAGATATCATGCCAAAAAATCATCAACTTTTATAGCGTATATCTATAATAGTTACCATGTAAACATTAGCAGCTATGATTTCATGGCATTGCTTACGGTTTAACATTTTCTTGTTGCAGATAGAAGACATTGCAAGAGTTATTTCTGAATTTCTGGTTCCCTTCTAAGAGTTCAATACCTTACTTTTTTTCCCTGAGAGATTCTTAAATACCTTTGACTGGATAATATATACAAATGGTTCAAAATGCATGAAAGGGAATACACGGGAAGGTCTTTCTCAACATGTATCTTCCATCTGTCCAGTTGACACTCCCTGAAAGTAAGCCACTGCTATTAGTGCTGTGCATACTCTTCCAGAGAGTTTCTATATTTCTGTACAAGTAAATGCAGGCACATCTTTTTACCCTTCTCCCAACTTTTGCACAAATGTTAACTTTTACTATGCCAGTGATTTTTGCACTGTACTTTTTGCACTTGACAGTGCATCTTGAGAACTTTTCAAGGTAGCATGTAGAGAGCTCCCTCATCCTTTTTCTTTTGATGGGCACATAGTATTCCATTATCTGACCATGGCATACTTTATCTACTGACCCCTGTTGATTGACATTTAAATCATTTCTAGACTTGCACTGTTACAGACAACACTGCGGCAAATATTCTTACACTCAAATCATTTCCCACATGAGCAAATATATGTAAATATATAAAATTGCCACAATTTGACTTTTTAACCTAAAAAATTTTGTGTGGTTTATTCTAATACCTGTGGAATAAATCTTCAGATGTGTAATGATTTGAGACAAAGTACTTTATATCCAGTTCCAGATATGCATGATAAAGTTATGCATATGTTTAAAATTTACAAAAAGGAGTGGGAAACCTTCATTTAAATGTTCTGTGCAATATAGCTAAGGGGAAAATACCTATGTGCATGCAGGGCTATTTCTGGAAGTCCTTTGCCAGTAACTTCCTTCAGTAACATGTAACCCTAATGTCAGTCTTCTTCACCTGCTAATGAGAGCCTTGACTTTCTCCTTATTAAAAGACTTGAAAATGGAACTCTGAGATGCTATCTTTCCCAAAGTGGGCACTGCAAAAAAGATCTTACTTACTATGAATGTTATCCTCAGTTGGTACTCACAGTTATGGCAACTTTAATTTTATGATATGCAATGTCTTATGCAATATTAGAGTCTCTGAAAAAAAGGTGAGTTTTTGTACACATGAGTAACAGGTGGAGTGTACTTTTCAGCACAGTGAGTGGCAAACCCTCTTCTTGGCATCTCCATCACTGGTCACATTGTGTGAATGAGGGAGAGAGAAAGGAAATATGGCAGAGTTGAATAATTGGTGAATATGGGTGAAGGTGAACAGTCTCAGGAGTTTATTGTACTATTTTTTCAAATTTTCTGTAGATTTAAAATTTTTCAAAATAAAAAGTTGAGAGCATATTTCTTGCTGAGATTCCTTACTGTGAATTGAGGTGCTGCTTCATTACCTAGTATGATTTTGTTTTTTGTTTTGGTGTTTCTAGATTTGAAGACATTTTAGAAACTCTGCCCCCAAAATAATCATAAATGATGATAAAAATAATCATAAATGATGATAACAATTTATACTTGTTGCTGGTTTCTTCTGTGCAACATGTTAGGCTAAGCATTTTATGTAGATGATCTCATTTAAGCTTTTTATCATCCTGTTATTAGCTTCATTGTTTTTTCTAGTGGGGCCACTTAGACACAGCAAGGTTAAATAATTTGCCTAACATCACACAACTTGCGTGTGGTAGAAATGCTGCTGTCACTATACTTGACATAGACTTCATTTGATCTGTTCTTTATTTTGGCCTGAATATTTTGAGTATAGGTTATCTTCTGGCTTAAACTTTTAAAAGAGTCAACCTAATCCAGGTAATATGATATTCTAAAGGCTTCAGGCAAGAGTAGAACCTGATATAAGTGGAAAGAAAATGGGCATGTTTCTCACTACATGAATTTGCCAAGCATATGAACAAAAGCTGCTTTAGTAGCCAAAACTCACCTGCCCCTTTTCTGAGATGGCTGCTGTTTTTATATACTTCCTACTCTGCTCAAAGTCACTGTTGCTCTTTTTCTGTATATTTCCTGTGCCTTTCCCTCTGTTGACTCTTCTCTGTCAGAAACAGCAGATTCAAGCCATCCTGGCTTCAACCACAGTCTACCACAGCCCAGCCCCCTGCTGCCCCGTCTCCATGCCCAGCTCTCCTCACTGGTGTCTCCCCACTTCCTGCCTGCTCCTTGAACCCTTCCAGCAAGGCCCCATCACGTGCCCCCAGTGACCTGTTTTCCTTCTAGCAATTTTCCTGTGCTATTTTATTTACAAAAAAAGTAGGTTGACTTTTTTCTACTTTAATACTAGGGACTTTCCCTATGAGTCATTTGTTTTTAAAAACATTTCATTGATGAATAATATACATGCAGAAAGTTGCTCAAATGGTCATTTCGGTGATTTTTTTTTAAAAATGTCACTAGCTTCCAAACCAAGGAACAGAAATTTCAGAATCCTGGAATCTCCTCCCTGCCCACCACTGTCTGTCACTTTACCCAACTTCCAGAGCCATCCTGACTAACAGCCCTGGTAGTTTTATGTATATGAAATGTCTGTAAGTAAAATCGTGTAGTGTATACATTTTTGTGTTCTGGCTTCTTTCACTACAAATTATTATGTTTGTGAGATTCATCCCTGTTGTTCTATGTAGTTGTAGCTCATTATTCTCTTTGTTATATGATATTCTATGTATGGTTTTGCATTAAGTTCTTAAACATAATGTTAATAGTTATATATAATATTCCATTGCATGGCTGTACCATAGCTAATTTATTAATTCCTTATGATAAACATCTTAATATAAATACTTACATGTCTGATCGTTTCTTAGTATAAGTTCTAGAAGTGGATTTACTGCCTAAAGTTTATAAACTCTTCATACATTCTTGATACATGTTGCCAAATTGCTTTCTAGAAAGCTTATACTCCTTTACTTTCTTGCTAGCACAGTACCTGACACACAAGTGTTCAAGAGAATTTTGATGGCTGGGCACAGTGTCTCAAACCTGTAATCCCAGCACTTTGGGAGGCTGAGGTGAGGGGATTGTCTGAGCTCACGGGTTTGAGAACAGCCTGGGCAACTTGGAGAGACCTCATCTCTATAATAAATCAAAAAATTAGCCGGGTGTGGTAGTTCTGGCTACTTGGAAGGCTGAGGTGGAAGGATTGCCTGAGCCCAGCAGGTCAACCCAGCAGGTGGTCATGAGCTTGCTACTGCCCTCTAGCCTAGGCAGCAGAATGAGACTCTAACTCAAAAACTACAAAGAAAAAAGAAAAAGAAAATTTTGACATGAACTGGATGTACTTAATTCTTTTTTGTTGTTGTTTTTTGTAATTTTTAAATTTTAACGATGAGGGGTACAATTCAGAATTATGTATACAAGTGGCCATCATATAGGTAAAGTTTGGGCCTCCCTTTGGTCCTGACCACTTCGCCTGGCTTGAGATCAGCTACCCTTGTACTAAATTATTTTATATCCTAGGACCCATTATTGAGTTTTCTGTGTCATTGACCTGTCTTCTTTCCAATTCATTATCGTTTTAATTAATTTAGATTTTAAAAAATATTTAATTGTGTACCACAACGTCCCCTCCCCGCTTTATTCTTTTTCAAAAATTATTTGGTTGTTTTTGCTTTTTTCTCTTTTTTTTCCTAGTGGATCTTTAAAAAGCACTCCTGCATTCTGGAAAAAAAATTCACTGGAGATTTTTATTGGAATTGTATTACTGGCATTTCTATATGTTAATGTGGGAAGAATCACCATATTTCTGTTTATAATCCTATCAAGAAACGAGTCTCCATTTTTTCAAGTCTTTCTGTGAAATGCCATTCAGTAAAGTTTTATAGATTTATTCATTATAGGACTTGCATTTTTTAAATTTTATTTCTGAATATTTTATATTTTGTGGCTATTGGGAATTGGATAATTTCTTTCCATTATGCTTTATGAGTAGTTATATGAAAACTTGAGTTTTATGTATTCGTTTTATATTCATTCTTCTTACTGAGTAGTTATTAATATTAGCAGGGTTTTTTTTCCCCATAATGCTTTTGGGTTTGGGAACATTTATTTTCTAATTTCAGAAAGGGCGAATTGGATATCTGGAATAAAGAAATAGAAAAACAGTAACCTGGAAAAATATTTAAAAATAGAAGTATAAACTTCTGATCGTTTGCAAACTATTTTTTATGTACTGAGATACTCATTTTTGTCAAATACCAACTACTTTCTCCAGCCTTTTTTTTTTTTTTTTTTTGAGACAGGATCACATTCTGTTGTCTAGGTTGGAGAGTAGGGGTATGATCATGGCTTACCACATCCTTGACCTCCTGGACTCAGGTGATCCTCTCACTTCAGTCTCCTGAGTAGCTGAGACTACAGGCATGTGCTACCATGCCCGGCTAAATTTTTTGCTTTTTTGTAGAGATGAGGTCTTTCTGTGTTGCCCAGGCTGGTCTAGCCTTGTGTTTTAAATGAAGCAGCAAGTCAAAAAGTCAAACATAAAATTAATGAATAAATTTTAAATTGTGAAAATAATCTATTATTACATTAGGAAAAGTAGTTATGAAAAGCCACATTTTAATTTTAGTCTAAATGTTTTTCCATTTTCTCATTTTTAAAACTTCACTTTTCTGTTCTCTATTTTGCTTCTCTCTCTCTCCTTTTTTTTTGTTTTGTTTGTTTTTTTTTTTTTGAGGAATACAGTGATTTGGGAAGAATTTTTTTTGAATACTTATGGAAAATAAACTTCAGGGTAAATAAGCGGAAAAATGATAATCTTTCCGCTTTGCTTTCAGATAGTTTTCTCCTGTATTCTCACTTACGTTTATGTTCTTCTGGATCATTCTGATTCTTTTTCTTTTCCTACCATTTATCCATCTGAATACCTTTATACATGTGTGTATGTGAGATACTGGTATCTATGTCATGGATTGTCTTATCTATTACCTTTTTTCTCAGAGATAAGAAAATATGTCTAAATCCTATAGATACATGCTGATGCATATGTAATAAAAATACTTTTTTCTCAGTTAAGTAGTTACTTTTAGTTTTTTAACTTTTAAATCTGTTGTTTTATTGTTATTTGTTTAATTCATTTTAAATTGTAGGTTTGTATAATCTTAAGGATAGTTTTAAGTACCTAGAAACTTGAACCACAATGTAATCAGAAAATAATACTTTAATCCTAGTAATCCACATTATTGACCTTCTGTGCAGACTGCAACAACAATAGCAGAATGTCTAGTACATAATCTCTTATCTGGACCCACATCCTCATTGGCAAAGTCTGATCCAGAGATTAACTGTCCTCTTTTGAGATGGTGGTTTTACTGATTTTTAGGAAGAAGAGACTATCTAGGGGCTCATTTAATCCTTGTAGGAAACAGATTGGTTGCACCCGTCTTGTCTAATTTTTTAAAATGAAACTAGGTCAGATCAATTACAGATAGTTGTAACTTGCTCTAAGTGGTCTGTAACCCAGGGCTGGTGATTATTAAAATACATTTTTCCCTTGTCAAAATGAGAAGAACAACCTCAACCACTGGACTCAGATCCTCTCACCTCAGTCTTTAGTGACCATAGAATTGGATTATGAGAACTTGAAAATCCTATCTTTTGTAGATTGGTAAGTAAAGTACTTAGAGAAAAAAAATAAAAGCCGCATGCTGTAGAGTTTGTTTCTGTGAATGTGTGTTGAGATTTGGGGCATGGAGGTGAGACTCAGAGCAGACAATCAGGACACTGTGTTCCAGACCTCACTCATAAAATGGATTTGGAAGCAGGGAGGAAGGACAGTAGCCAAAATAAGCTCAAAGATTGCTTCTTGGTCTTAGCTACCAAGGCTTTTAGCTTAAAAATGAACCATCAGGAATTGAAGAAGTAAAGTGATGTGCTTTCATTAGAGAGGTGTGAAACTGGTTCCAAGTCCTTAAGAGAAAGTAGAAACAAAACACTAAAGCCAGAAATAATGACACCAATGGCATACTTAAGAATGAACAACAAAGCCACTTCCACAAACCCCGTCACATGTGGGAATTCAGTTTGTTTTGCACGTTATACAATGACCAGGATACTGTACTTCTGGGTAAGTGAAATGAAACCAGAAATTGACACCATACGCTGTCTACTATGATTCAGTACATTTGCAAAAAGGAGGTAGACTAAAGCAGAAACGTAAGACAATAAATAGATCCAGTGTGCCTATGGCAAGCAGACAGTATGCCACTCTGGAGGTGGATTTTGTTCATGAAGAGAATGCTGAGTGAACTGTTTCCTTCTACAATTACGCTAAAAGAGCATGTTCTTGAACCCAGACAACATTGTTTAGAAGATAGTTCTATCACTTAGGAGTTTCATGATGTTGGGAACTTTAAAAAATCTCTCCTTTGTCATTTTCTTTACCTGTTAAATCAGTAAAATTCCTTCCTCATTAAGTTGTTGAAAAGTGCTTGTTGTAAGGAGTTGTCCCCTTTTCATTAAATTTTCAAAAAAAAGTCATAATTTTCTTGAAAAGTAGAACAAATGTTTGTTTAAAATTTTTTGAGGAAAAGTGCTATATAAGAAAATAAACAAACCTGATTACACATTATCATATAATCTGAATATATTTTTAAATTAGTTTCTTCTTAGAAAGGTTTCCTAACTGTGTGGCCTGTGTTGGAGTTGTTGTGGCATATGAACTGTCCCTGGGGAGCTGAGCCTGCCAGTTTCCTTTATAGCTATTTATAAGAATCTGATATCAGTCCTTCAGGTTTTAGCAGGTAAAGGGAAAAGAAAGATGCCAGTGAATCAAGTAGTCAAGAATTTGATATGAGAATTGAATCTTAGTAGGTACAAAGTTATGGTAGAATGAAAAGTCTCTGAACAATGATTTGGGGGAATGCAATAAAGACTTCAAAGAATTCAGTCATTCATGTACTCATGACATTGACTATTTCTTGAACATTGGTTACATGCTCAATGGGAGGGGGTTGAGATGAAACAGGCAAAGGGTTCAGGGCAGAGAGAGGAGGGCACTTACAAGGCAGTGCATTTGAGGATCTGAAAGTTGTTCTGTGACTGGAGTTTTGAGTTAGTCAGGACACAGATCTTTCTGGTGGCTTCTGAGCCCTGGAAAGGAACTTGACCTTATCCTAAGCACAGTGGCACCATTAAATGGTTGGGGGGAGGGTGGCAAAGGTCCAGATCTGTCTCAAGAAAGAGTAGGAGATGTATTGAAAGAAAGAACACAGTGGGGGTCATAATACAGTTGGAGGGTGGGGGTGATGTCCCAGATCTGTCTTAAGAAAAAGTAGGAAAGCTGGGCTCGGTGGCTCAGCCTGTAATCCCACGCCTTTGGGAGGCTGAGGTGAGTGGATTGCCTGAGCCCGCGGGTTCGAGACCCACCTGGGCAGCAAGACCTCATCTCTACAATAATTCAAAAAATCAGCCAGGCATGGTAGCGCATGCCTGTAATATCGGCTACTTGGAAGGCTGAGGCGGAAGGATCGCCGGAGCCCAGCAGGTCGAGGCTGCGGTGGCTGGGAGCGGCCACTGTACTCCAGTCTAGGCGACAGAGTGAGACTCCAACTCAAAAAAAAAAGAAAAGAAAAGAAAAAGTAGGAGAATATGCCAGGCTCAGTGGCTCAGCCTGTAATCCTGCACCTTTGGGAGGCTGAGGTGAGTGAATTGCCTGAGCCGCAGGTTCGAGACCCGCCTGGGCAGTGAGACCTCATCTCTACAATAAATCAAAAAATCAGCTGGGCACAGTAGTGCATGCCTGTAATTCCAGCTACTTGGAAGGCTGAGGCAGAAGGATCGCCGGAGCCCAGCAGGTCGAGGCTGCGGTGGCTGGGAGCGGCCACTGTACTCCAGTCTAGGCGACAGAGTGAGACTCCAACTCAAAAAAAAAAGAAAAGAAAAGAAAAAGTAGGAGAATATGCCAGGCTCAGTGGCTCAGCCTGTAATCCTGCACCTTTGGGAGGCTGAGGTGAGTGAATTGCCTGAGCCGCAGGTTCGAGACCCGCCTGGGCAGTGAGACCTCATCTCTACAATAAATCAAAAAATCAGCTGGGCACAGTAGTGCATGCCTGTAATTCCAGCTACTTGGAAGGCTGAGGCAGAAGGATCGCCGGAGCCCAGCAGGTCGAGGCTGCGGTGGCTGGGAGCGGCCACTGTACTCCAGTCTAGGCGACAGAGTGAGACTCCAACTCAAAAAAAAAAGAAAAGAAAAGAAAAAGTAGGAGAATATGCCAGGCTCAGTGGCTCAGCCTGTAATCCTGCACCTTTGGGAGGCTGAGGTGAGTGAATTGCCTGAGCCGCAGGTTCGAGACCCGCCTGGGCAGTGAGACCTCATCTCTACAATAAATCAAAAAATCAGCTGGGCACAGTAGTGCATGCCTGTAATTCCAGCTACTTGGAAGGCTGAGGCAGAAGGATCGCCGGAGCCCAGCAGGTCGAGGCTGCGGTGGCTGGGAGCGGCCACTGTACTCCAGTCTAGGCGACAGAGTGAGACTCCAACTCAAAAAAAAAAGAAAAGAAAAGAAAAAGTAGGAGAATATGCCAGGCTCAGTGGCTCAGCCTGTAATCCTGCACCTTTGGGAGGCTGAGGTGAGTGAATTGCCTGAGCCGCAGGTTCGAGACCCGCCTGGGCAGTGAGACCTCATCTCTACAATAAATCAAAAAATCAGCTGGGCACAGTAGTGCATGCCTGTAATTCCAGCTACTTGGAAGGCTGAGGCAGAAGGATCGCCGGAGCCCAGCAGGTCGAGGCTGCGGTGGCTGGGAGCGGCCACTGTACTCCAGTCTAGGCGACAGAGTGAGACTCCAACTCAAAAAAAAAAGAAAAGAAAAGAAAAAGTAGGAGAATATGCCAGGCTCAGTGGCTCAGCCTGTAATCCTGCACCTTTGGGAGGCTGAGGTGAGTGAATTGCCTGAGCCGCAGGTTCGAGACCCGCCTGGGCAGTGAGACCTCATCTCTACAATAAATCAAAAAATCAGCTGGGCACAGTAGTGCATGCCTGTAATTCCAGCTACTTGGAAGGCTGAGGCAGAAGGATCGCCGGAGCCCAGCAGGTGGAGGCTGCGGTGGCCGGGAGCGGCCACTGCACTCCAGTCTGGGCGACAGAGTGAGACTCCAACTCCAAAAAAAAAGAAAAAGAAAAAGTAGGAGAATAAATTGAAGAAAAGAGAACTGGTAGAAGAAGGGGGACCAGGTGGCCAATTGTGGGAACCACAGCAAGGGATGAAGGTAGTGTGAGCTTGGAACCATAGCAAGGGATGAAGGTAGTAGAGCCAATGGCATTGGAAAGCCAATAGGAGAGGCCAGATACAAGGTCACTAGCTGGGGACTGACCAGATGTGGGCAGAGAGGAGCAAGAGGAAGCAAGGCAGCCAGACTCTGGGTTGGCACTTTTCCTTCCTTGATATAAGTCATACCCAGGCAGAAAGGGAAGGGATGAAGGGTTAGCTCTGTTTGGTTGGTGGGCTGTGTCTGTCTGTGGGTTGTATCTGTCAGTGTCTATCTCTGTACCTGCTTAGAACTATAGCACGTCTACATACTCCAGCTGTCCTAAGTTGGCCTCTCATTTATCTTTGTTCAGTTTGAAATAGCGTCAATGTTGCAAAAGCAGTATAAGGAATTTTTTTTAGGACTCATTTGAGAGTAGGTGGGCAATATGATTTGCCATTACTTCTGGATACCTTAGTGCTGTATTTCCTAAAAGTAAGGCATCTCCTACCTTTGTGTTTTGTAGTTTTGTCCCAGGATTGTTCTTTATAGCAAAAGATCTAGTTGACAATTATATGTTGTATTCCGTTGTTTGTCTCTTTAATCTCCTTTTATCTTGAGCAGTTCCTCGGTGTTTCCCTCTCCATCATTATCTAGACATTTTCAAAGATTGCAGGATAATTATTTTGTTAAATATCCCTTAATTTGGGTCTGTCTGACATGTTCTTGTAATTAGATTCAGGTTATGATTCAAGGGTTTTTGTTAGGAGCATCACAGGGATTGTGTGTCCTTCACACTGCATCCTGTCAAGTGCACAAGCTCTTGCTTGTCACATTACTGAAGATGTTAGCCATGATCACTTATTTATGGTTGTGCCTGCCAGATTTCTCCCTTGTAAATCATACATTTCCTTTTTTGAATCAGAGTCTCATTCTGTCTCCCAGGCTGGAGTGCAGATTGCTTAAGTCTCAGAGTAGCTGAGACTATAGGCATGCACCACCACACTCAGCTCTTTTTTTTTTTTATAAAGCTGGGGGCTCTGACTTTGTTGCCCAGGCTTGTCTCAAACTCCTGGCCTCAAGCAATCCTCTTGCCTCAGCCTCCCATAATGCTGGGGTTATAGACATGAGCCATCACGCCCACCCTGAGAAACTTTTCACTTATCTTTTCATTTATCACACTATTTGCTATAATCTTTGAATCAGAGGCTTCAGAAGAAACTATGTTTTTTATCTTTTTCTTCTCAACTTCTTTTGCACTGAGATGGACAAGTAGATGCATGATCTGAGATCAAGTGATGCTATACAGAGAAGTAAACATTCATTATTACCCCTCGGAAGCCGATGTAGGAGAAACACCTCTTGCCGTTCCCTGAGACGGAGAGGCACTTGCTGTGGTTGTTGTGCTCTGGTGCAGAGGTGCCTTGCACCCACTAGGGCTGATGTGCTTTCTCTCTGGGGAAGATAGAGAACCTGACAGCCATGAAGGGAGTTGCCCCATTTTGAGTATGTATGTGGCCACAACGCATGAGTGGGAGAAAAGGAGGGAACTGACAGAGAATGTTGGTTTTACTGAAGCAGCTCCTCTTAGGCAACTTTGCACAGTACACCTGACTGGTTCATGTTTTTCTTTTTCCATGCTAGACCTCCACACCTTAAAAAAGTTATTGGATTGGAAGTCCAAACTTCACCTGCATGCAGCCTACCTATGTAGTTAATCCTCACTTGTACCCCACATCTGTATAATATAATAAAACAAAAATAAATTCTTTTTTAAAAAGTTATTGGAGATTGGGATTTTTTAAAAATATGTTTTGCTATTAAGCACATGTTCAGTTGAATTTTAGTTTCATTAAAACTGTCCCCCTAGAAAACTGCTGACTTCAAAATCACTGAGTAATTATGATATAAATAATGGGGATCTAATAGAGGTCTAATTTCAAGAATATCTAGTTTATGAAACCAAGAAATAATGTGGAATTTTGTAGCAATAAATGAGAAATATATGTTTAAAGTACATAAGCCATATACCATTTTTATAACTTTAAATTGGTAAATGATTTTACTATTTAACCAGTCTTGAAATTAGTGATTCCTTCTTTATAAACTGCAATAACTGCAGGGGTTTGTTTTTTTTTTTTAGCAGTTCAGTTATTTTTAGAGAAATATTTAAAATATTGCAAATTTGTTGGCATGTATTCCTAATGTGATACTGTTTTAGAAAAATAGGCATTTCTAAGTTAGTTAAATACAAATCAGTAAACTAAGAAATACAGCATTGAAATGAAAATCTCAGAATGTCCTTAGAGTCTCAGCCACCTTGTGTATTCCATGTAATTCACCTCAAACTGTAACCATGTGGAACCTGGCCAAGTCTCCTCTCTGCCTTGTTTCTCCCACATGTTAGAGACTTGTTCGCTTTCCTAATGTAGCTTCAAAGCCACTGTTGACCCCTTAACTTTTTTCTTCCACCTTTGCAAACTGCAGGCGAGTGTCTCACTCCTTTGCTTCCGTTCAGCCTCTGCCTCTCCCCAGGTCGAAGTGCTCTTAATGCACCTGTCTCAATCTAGTGTGTCTTCTTAGGCTCCCTTCACTTCACCCATAGTTTCATCAGAAACTTTAGTTTTTCTGAGACTATCTTTTCTGAGACCACCCTCTTCTTGACCATGCCATGCTGTCCACAGTACACTGGTCAGAAAACAGCCATTGAGTAAGGAAGGGCCTTAAGGAAGTAGTATCATCCACTTACCAAATGCTGGGAATACTGTGGCAAATAAAGTTGTCATTGTCCTTGTGGAACTGGTAGTTTAGTGAACAGCAGCTGTCAAACAAGGGAGCGCATATAGTTCAGTGATTGCAAAGGTGTAAAGTGCTTTGGAGAAGAAAGATAACTTGTAATGGGGGCAGAGTTTCTGGGGAAGTCAGGGTGGTGGCATTGAGCTGAGGTGGGGAGACAGAGGACACATTAGCTGGTTGAAATCTGGGATAAGTCGGAGCTGAACTCATACACAGGAACACAAGGGTGGGAGCGATAGGCACTGGGGACTCCTCAAGGGGGGACGTGAGGTAAAGGCAGAGTTGAAACACCACCCATTGGGTGCCATGTTCATTCAACAGAGATCCAGCCTCACCACCATCACCTGCCCACTCTCAGCAGGGGCTTCTTTCTTAACAGGCTCTTGTCTTTACATCTTGCCATAATGCTGATTTTGTAGTATCAACTTATTTGGAATTCCTGAGGTCAGAGTTTCCAAGTTGCTAGTTTAGGACTACCAGGAAGCAGCAGGTTCTGGAAATTGAGTCTGTCCACTGCCTCCTGTCCTTGGATTTCCTGTAATTTCTATGGGAAGGAAGCACAAGCCAGCAGTAGATGCCTTAGGACATTTGTTGATACTGAACCCCTGCCCCCAAACACCTAAATATTATTGTCGGCAATCTCCTCTCCCCATCCTAGTGACATAAAGACTTAAGAGCATTGAAAATATCCTTCAGGGGAAGTTTAGGCAGTTTGTTCTAGATCATTCAAAGAGATGCATCTTCGCTCTGGGGTTTGCCATATCTATAATTGTGCTTCATTTGTTACCTAATACTTTATATTTTAAATTTATTGATTTAGGTTTTTTATTTATTTATTTTGTTTTGTTTTCATATTGGCGTGAGTTGGATTTTTTTAATGCATTTTTAAATTTTATTTTGGGTTTTTTTTGCTTTGTTTTGTTTTTTTGAGTTGGAGTCTCACTCTGTCGCCCAGACTGGAGTGCAGTGCCCGCTCCCGGCCACCGCAGCCTCGCCTGCTGGGCTCTGGCGATCCTTCTGCCTCAGCCTTCCAAGTAGCCGGAATTAGAGGCATGTGCTACCACGCCCGGCTGATTTTTTGATTTATTGTAGAGATGAGGTCTCGCTTCCCAGGCGGGTCTCGAACCCGCGGGCTCAGGCAATCCACTCACCTCAGCCTCCCAAGGTGCGGGATTACAGACTGAGCCACCGAACCCAGCTCATTTTTTTATTTTAAAGATGTGGGGTACAATTCAGGGTTAGGCATACAAATGTTCATTATGCAGGTACCCTTGTTGATGAGGTGTGCCCCCACCCCCCAGCAGATTCCCACTACTGCCAATCCTTCCTCCCCCCTGCCCCAGGCAGTTTCCCACTACCGCCAATTCTTTTCTTATAGCGTTATGATAATTGTTCAAGGTCTGCTTATGAGTGAGAACATATGATACTCAGTTCTTTGTTTTCATGATAGATCACTCAGTTTTATAGACTCTAAGTCCATCTAAGTTGCTGCGAAGTTCATAATTTTGTCCTTCTTTATGGCTGCATAGATTTAGGTTGTTTAAACATTTTCATTTTTGTAACCAGCCATGTAAAATGCTTTGAAATATAGCATATTGATATTCAGTACCACTAACACCGTTGGCACTGGTTGTATAAATACAAACACGCTTACAGAGATGCAGCAGCATTATTGACTAGTGCAGAGTGGTCCAAGTGTGCTTCTCTGCTATCAGTTATGATTTTTTACTGCAATTCATAGTAACTGGGCAGGTAGGTGGCCAAACTGTTTCTTATAGCCAGGTGGTAAGACCCTTTATTGAGGCTTAACTAATTCTGTAGTAGAGAGAAAGAAAACACATTCTTTTTCTCTTTAAATACCGATTTATTAAAATGACAATTAAATATGGGTTAAAGACTCATTGTAACATCTATATGTAAACAACTATTGGAACAAAACTAAAGCAAGTAGAAAAGAAATCATTTTATTGTCTTATTTTTTTCTCCATATTTACTTTCTTTTTAAATTTTATTTTAAAGATGTGGTATACAATTCAGGGTTAGATATACAAATGTTCATTATGCAGATACCCTTGCATTTTATTGTTTTAAATAGAAGAAAACATTTCTTAAATTCTTATATTTACTTGTAGTAAAATACACATAATGTAAGATTTACCAACCTAAACCTTAAGTGTGTCATTTACTAGTGTTAAGTACATTCACATTGTTATGCAACAGACTTCTAGAGCCAGAGTTGGAACTCTGTGCCCATTAAACAGAAGCTCCTCCTTCTCGCCTCCCCCAGACCCTGGCAACCATGCTGCTCTGTCCCCATGTGAATCTGACTCCTTTAGGGATCTCTTGTAAGTGGAATCATGCCAGTATTTGTCTTTTTGTCTGGCTCATTTTAGTTAGCAAAGTCTTCAGTGCTCATCCATGTTGTAGTATATGTCAGAATTTCCTTTTAAGGCTGAATAATGTTCCATTTTTTGTTTTTTGTTGTTGTTTTTGAATTGGGGTCTCACTCTTTCACCCAGGTTGGAGTGCAGTGGCATGGTCACAGCTCACCATAACCTTGACCACCTGGGCTAAGGCGATCCTTCTGCCTTAGCCTCCCAAGTAGCTGGGACTACCAGCACATGACCTATGCTGGTCACCGATGTATGTTCACACAACATTTTGTTTATTAATCCATCTGTTGATGGAGACTAGTGTTGCTTCTACTATGTAACTATTGTGAATAGGGCTACTGTGAACATGGGTGTGAGTATCTCTCTGAGACCCTGCTTTCAGTTCTTCTGGGAGCATTTATCTAACTGAGCCCTTGTACATATCTCTGTACTCTCTTAATATTTGAACAGTGTGGGAGGGATCAGTGGAGGGAGGGAGGGGACCATCACTCTATTCATACTCTTTAAGGCAGCTTTTTAAGACTGTCTCCTGCTTGAGTGTTTCTCAGTATTGTCCGTGAACCTCCTGCATTAGAATGTCTGGAAACATGGAGTATTCAACCCTTCACCAGCTTCTCAATCAGAATCTCTTAGAAACAAGTGATTCTTCTGTACACCACCCTGCTGGCAGCTAGACTCCTGGGACTCATCTCTGTTGATGCATAGGAGAGTCCTGCTCCCTGCCACTTTCTGCCCCTTTCTCTTGGGGAGCACTTTTATCCCAAGCTAGCCCATGACTTTCACTTTCTTTTCTATTCTGTCTGCATATTGTAGCCCAACTGAAAATCTAGAAATCTAGTGAAGGAGGGTAGGCCTGAATTTGCAGCCCTCCACTTTAGTCCAAGCCCATTCAAGTCCTTTTTCCTCGGCTCCTAGTTGGCCATTCCCTCCTGCTGTCTGTCTGCTCCTAGTCAGGGGCCAGTGGGCAGGTTAGGACTTCCCCTCTTAGGCCTTGTAGTGTTTAGGCTCATCCGAGTTCTTAAAGGGACCAGATCTCTTCTGTTCCTTATATGAACATCTTAAGTATGACAGAGTATATTGTGATCCTAATTGGGGCAGTAAATTCACACATTCATATCGCATAGCTGATGACAACTGTGTTTAATGACAACTGTGGTTAATCTTTAATAAAACCATCCAGCTTCTTCTGTATTTTAAACTAAACCCATTGTCTTTATGTAGTTGTCACATCATGCTATCTCATTATACCCAGTATGTGTGGCTTTGCTTCTGATTGAAATCTGTGATTTGCAGTGACTTTTTTCCATATTAACTTTTCTTCAAACAATGTTGGTATATTTTCAGAAAATACTCTCTCCTAACTTTTGTGTGCAGTATAATAAAAGCACATGATAATGGTTAATGATATATGTTCTTTTTTTTTTAATGAAAGGCACTAGGGGGAAGAAGCTCAAATAATGAAGCCTGTTCTTGTTAAAACTGGTCACATTGGTCATAGCATGTTTCTTATAAATGTACATTTCTTAACCTATTTGGTACTTCATAATTTTTAGTTTCTGGCTCATTTTTGCAACCACTTGTTGGAATTTTCCACTTGCTTGGTTGAGATCCTTTCTAAGCACTGTGAGGGAGAGGTGGTATGTAGTTCACATGGTGCCCAGCATGGTATGTGGGACATGGTAGGTGTTCAGCTAACATTTGTTGAATGAATGGAACTTAACTTGAACTGATTATATTTCACATACTGCTTTTATTGCTTTTGCTATAAATTTTCTTTGTAATTTTGTTACAGTACAACTTTTAGACCCATCTAGGAACTCAATATTAAGTGATTGAGAAGTTTACCAACTAATACCTCTGACTGAACCAGTTGATTTGAGAAAAAAAGATTGACACAAATCTGATCTCATGGCTCATTTATTTTTCTATGTAGAAAATTCTGGCTGAGCAGAACTGATATCAAACCATAATTTACAAATGTCTTCTGTTGGCTGGAAAGGAGGTGGAGCACTCGAGTGTGAGTGACTTGATGCCAGTGTATCTCCAGCCTGGGTTTCTGCTACTGGTGACAATCAATGCAGTCTTCTTTGCCCAGTGCAGGTCAGCGCGTGTGAGTCTGTTGGGATTCCAGATGACCTGGTGGAGAGGAGGAGCCTGTTTTTTTTCTGTTTACAAATTTAGGCTTCAAGCCATACACACCACAGTGTTTCGTGTGGCAAGTCCCGTTTGTTTTCAGCAGAGCTGCAGAGCCTGTTGGCGGGGACTGCTTTGAGCAACCCTTTGTGGAGCTTTCTATTCACAGCACTTTGGGATCAGGCAGAGGAAGGGTCAGCCCAACTTCCTCTCTCAGTCTACAGATTTACTCGGATGTAGGAGAGATACTAACAACTGCAGAAAAACATTTCAAGACAGATTTGTACAGATGCAGTATTGTACAATTGTACAAGTACAAAATTAGTTTGGCCTTTTCAGTTTCTAGTCTCCCAGGCTAACAGTAAGATTACCTAGGCTTGACCATTTTAACATAGTGTTAAACACTTAATTGATGTTTTTGTGTCGCTTTAAGATTGCCCAGGAAAAGTATTAGGCCATAGCTACAAAATAGCAAGATTCCAAGAGAAAGAGTTAGTGAGTCTCAGGACAAGCTAATTAAGAGCAGGCCGCTTGGATGATCAATGGGCATGACCTCAGTTAGATGTGTTGGCATTCTTACTTTTCAGAGGAAGCGTCCTGAAGTACTGTGTGACCCTGAGCCTTTAAAGTAGTAAGCAGGTTTGAACTATATGATCTTAACAGCAGTCACAAAGTTGAAATCTTATGTGATACCTAAACTGTATGTAGAAATATATATTAAAATTAAAATTTATACTCATGTTTTGATGTAGACTACTGTTCTATTGAGCCTTACTTTTTGTCGATTGAGCATTCACTTTGTTACCAGAATAAGAGTGTGCCAGTTACATTCTTTTCCTTACCAGTTTTGGGTGTTAGTAATTTTGGTATGCTAATTCAGTACATGCTCCATGCCATTTTAACTTGCTTTTCTTTAATTCTGAGTCAGCTTGAACCCTTTACTATGTGAGATTTTAACTGCATTCCTTCCTCTGTTGCTTAGCTCTTTCTGCTCTTGGGTCACTTTCCTTGAAAGTTGTAACTCACATCGGCAGAATCCCGACAAGGCTCCTGGGCAGGCCATGTCTTCAGGAATCAGCTTTTTCTCTGTTCCTTTTTTCTTCATTCTGGTGGAAACAGACAGTAATTAAATGGACAGAATTAGAAAAAGTGGAAGGGAAAGCTGGAGGACACTTCAGTGTAGTGTGCATTCAGCTGAATTGGATCACTTAAGTTAACAAGAAGCAAGATGACATTGCAGACTGACGTGGCATTGTCAGCAGACTCGGGTGAAATGAATCCGTGAAGCCCACCTCACAGCATTGCCAAAGCTTTAATAAGAGTCTGTGTAAGGGCCTTCTCTTGTCATGCTCTCTGCCTTTGTTCATGCTGTTATAACAAAATACCATAACTGGGTGCTTTTGAACAGCAAATTTATTCCTCACAGTTCTGGAAGCTGAGAGGTCCAAGATGAAGGTGCTAGCAGATTTGGAGTGTATCGAGGGCCCAGTTTTTGGTTTATAGAAGGCGTCCTCTTGCTGCATTCTCGCATGGCAAAGGGGTAGAACTTCAGGTCTCTTCAGCCCCTCATATGGGCACTGATCCCACTCATGAGGGCCTCACCTTCATGACCTAGTCCCATCTCTTTATACCAACACACTGGGGATTAGATTTCAACATGTGAACTTGAGGGGGGCCACAAACATTCAGTCTGTGTATCTCCCGTGCTGTCAACATGCTAACAGCTGCATGCAGAGGCAGAACAGCAGTGGACCCAAAACTTAAGACAAAACATTTGTCTTGCCCCGACTCCTCTCCCTTTCGGTCTGTGCAATTGATGCTTAATATGTTTTCTCATTTAATCTTTTTAACAGCCTCATTTTGTATCATTATTCCTATTTTTCAGATGAGGAAGTTGAGGCTCTAAGAAGTTGAGTAACTGGCCCAAGATCACAGATTTGGAAAAGGAGTTGGGTCGAGTTCCCTCTGATTCCAAAGCTATTCTCTTTCCACCCTGCCAGGCCGCCTTAAGAATAATGAGTGTAACTGAAGCATGGACCAGAGTTCATGGTGTGGCCACTCAGTTATTCTTTTTTTTAATTTTATTGAATTATTTATTATAAAGATGTGGGGTACAGTTCAGGGTCAGGGACATAAACATTGATCATGCAGGTACCCTTGTTGATGAGTTCTTTTCAGACCTCAAGGGGTGAATGACTAATAGGTAAATGCTCCCAGAGGGTATTTGCATTTTAAAAGAGGAGCTCATTCACCCTAATGAATCTCTAATTGGTGGAATTTGTGGGGGAGATATCTTAAAGAACTGGGGCTTTCTCCTGTGTCTTCAGGGTGCCTGCCTATTCTTCTCGCCTTTGTGGATAATCAGCTATTCTGGAATCAGAACTCAGTGGTAGGATGCTGTCACAGACTGCTAGTCTGCCCAAAGTGCATTAACAGGGAGTCATGAAAAAAATCACCAACAGGAAAATACTGTGAGTTAGCATTGTGTAAAAAGGATGTTCAAAAGTGAATAAATTTGGCCAGATCAAAGGTCTTCTGAAGAGATGGATAAAAATAATATATTTGAAATCAATTTTAACTTTAGAAATGTTCTGTCAGCATTTCCCATAGTGTGTTAATGGACTTCTGCAAGATGCTTGTTGGGTGTCAGGTGAAGAAAATGACTCCGTACTCAGGTACATGGTGAAGAAATCTAATGTTCTTTACTGCAGAATTTCTCAGATGCTGAAAAGCCTTGGAAGTCAACTGGAAGAGAACTTACTTCCTGTAGGCTTTTCTCATACTTTTGACCATACAGCTGCTTTTTTGCGTGTAAACATTTTGGAACCAGTGTTTTGTAGTGAATTCTCAGATACGGAGTTGTAGACAGGCCCTCTCTCCAATTAAAGAAAAGAAGAAGAAAACAGTTTTCCGTATTCACAACCTTTTGCTCGCAGGCAGGCTCCAACCCGGTTCCCCACCATCCCCGTCCCTCTTGAGCCCAAGGGCATGCCAGTAACAACAGCCCTCTTCTCCAGATGAGATCTGGCCAACCTCAGTTGGTGGGAGAGGAACAGATGGAGACCAAATTCTCATTTTTATTGCCCATAAAGCTGGTGTTAAAGAATGTGGCTTGAAAGACAACAGACGGGTTTCCTCATCTGCAACCCAGAATTAGACTGAGTTCCATTCAGTGACAGAGTATGCTGGGCTAGCCGTACTCCCCCACATGGGAGAAGGTGTCTGTGAAGGATCAGAGCAGGGGACCACATGCCATCTATGACCCTTCCATTCTCTAGAGTAAAGGAGGAAGAAGGGGCAGAGCCCCGTGCAGGCAAGTCCTCCCAAGCCCAACAGCCAGTGGGCAGGGGAGGGAGAGAGCCTTGGAAGTTCACAGAATTTCCTCCACTTTGAAGGATGTGGGAGGATTAGAAACCAAGTGTCTGCCCCTCATGCATCCACCACCACCGTCTCTGGACAGGCCTCCTCTGGGGGACCTGAAGACCCATTGACTTCCTCTCCTTTTCTGCCTTTCTTCCTACCTCGTGCTCACTCCTGCCCACTATTTCTCCTCTTCCTCAGCCCATCCTCACCCCTAGAACGGAGTCAGGCTGCTGCTCTGGTACCTGACCCTTTCTCATTCCCTTATACAGCTCGAGTACTATCCAACTTCTAATCCCAGAAAAGGGTGGGCGGTATATATTTCTCTTAATATGGGAACTGGGATACTGTAGCCTGCCACCTGTTTTTGTAAATAGCATTTATTGGAACACAGCCCACTCTTAGTTGACTCACTTTCCAAGGCAGCTTGTGGCCACTTCTGCAGTGGTAGAGTCGTAGTGTGGCAGAGACCACATGAACTGCACAGCCTAAGATGTTTGCTATTCAGCACTTTACAAAAAAAAACTTGGCCAGGCTCGGTGACTCAGCCTGTAATCCCAGCACTTTGGGAGGCTGAGGTGAATGGATTGCCTGAGCCCATGGGTTCAAGACCCACCGGACAACTTGGCGAGACCTCATCTCTACAATAAATCAAAAATTAGCTGGGCGTGGTAGCACATGCATGTAGTTCCAGCTACTTGGAAGGCTGAGGCGGAAGGATCACTGGAGCCCAGCAGGTCGAGGCTGGGTGACAGAGTGAGACTCCAACTCAAAAAAAAAAAGAAAAACTTGACCAGCCCCTGATCTAAAATATGGATAATTTCACTGCCGTCTTTTAAGAGCTGCAAGAGCTATGATAGTATGTGTATGTGTGGGTGGCCTTCATCCTTTACTCACTCTAAAAACAAACTACATTTTAAGCAAAGAAATTTGCACGGTTGTGGCATAAGAGGAGTTTTTACCTTTTGTAAAATTTGTTTCAAGCCTTAAAACCTGGGAACAACATCAAGGGAACAGTGTGTTAGCTTTAGAGGACAGAAGCAAGGATAGAGTTGTCTGAGTCAGAAGTGTTTGGTGTTGCCGTTGAAAAGGCAAGGAGACAGATAGTCCAGGGCCTGTAGAAGCAACCAGGAGCAGAGAGAATGCCAGGCCCAGGGCCTGGAGCAGCACAGGACTTTCCTCCAGAGCTCTTGTCAGAGCCTGGCTCCTCTCTCCACATCCTGGTCCCTAGCTCAGTTTTGTTTTGTTTTGTTTTTTGAGTCGAGGTCTCACTCTGTCACCCAGGTTGGAGTGTAGTGACATGATCACAGCTCACTGCAGCCTCTAACTCCTAGACTCAGGTGGTCCTTCCACCTCAGCCTCCCAAGCAGTTGGGACTAGAGGCATGTGCCACCATGCCCAGCAAATTTTTTTTTTTGTGGAGACAAGTCCTCACTATATTGTGTAGACTGGTCTCAAACCCCTGGGTTCAAGCAATTCTCCTGCCTTGGTCTCCTAAAGTGGTGGGATTACAGGTGTGAGCCCTACTGCATCCATCCAGCCTCATCTTTTTGTTTTTTGTTGTTAAAGAATGTAATTTTATATGGATTATAGAAAAAACTGAATTCTTATCATGATGAAATGCTTCTTCAATGGAAGAAAATAAATTTTAACAGTTCTATTTCGTTGTGAACTATTCTTTTCTGTTTGCTGTTTGTTTAGCTTTTATTTTTGTGCCTTTGTTTATAGAGAAATAATCTTGCAGATGGTAATTCTCCTTGTAATCAGTTAGTGTCCTGTCTGAATCGTTGCCAGATGTGTTCAGTACACAGTGATTCCACAGTTGCTTCCAGGCAGATGTGCTGTGTGTGGTCAAGAACCAACCTGATAACCTTTCTGGTTTTTCAAGAAGTGAGGACAAATGGAGAAAGTTTTGTGTAGATGCACACCCTGAGAATGCCAAAGGAAGCATGGACTGTGCTGGAAGATTTTAGCCACATAGAGTGTTTGTGTGGCTATGGGTGGAACAGTCATCATTTTACAAGATAAACAGTCTTTCTTAGAGTGAAGGACCTTTTACAGGGGATTATGCATATTTTCTTATAAGCATCATACATGTTTATTGTTCAACACAACCTTGACCTCATCATTACAGATTTGCATTTCCTTGGTTGCTCATGTTGCTGTGGCCCCATACCTGTAACTAAACACACTACACTCCTTGTGCATGAGTTTCTCCACCTGTAAATTGGGAGTTCTGTTGCCCATGACTGTCAGAGAGAAAGAGAAATTCTGAAAATAAGGCTCTTCTTGATGTGCCAGTAAATAGTCAGTGTAAACAATGACTTTAAAAATCAGTCATATAATAGTTGTTTAACATCCTAGGTCACAAGAGCAGGTTAAGTTTTCACTTAACGTTGATTGGCTTTATTATCTTACAGACGTAACTCAAATGTTCTAGTGCTCTTCTTTCAATATGATTTTAAAAAATCAAAGGGATATTTAGTCAATTTGTCTTTTAAGTTTCACAGATATGTTTTAGAAGAAAGGCTATGTTCAAATACAGTTTTTAATTATATGCCATTAAATCTTATTTTGTCACAGTTTTATAGATGGGAAACTATAAAGAGAAGTTCACTAGTTTATTCAACTAATGTTCATTGAATATTCATTGTGTGCTGGGCCCTGCCCAACAATAATTATGTGCACAAAACTAAGAACTAAGTAGATAGGCTGGAGTATGCATTGGTGTGCTTATAAACATTTGGGGGAGTTAATTTATCTTAAGTAAATAAACTGCCTTTTTAGTTCCTGCTTCATGATTTTATAATTTAACAAGATTATATATGATCCTTTAACATTTTCATTAGGTTCTTCCTTGATTATAGCTATTGGTAAAGTAAACTTTTGTGTTTAATATAAAGAAGTTAAGCTCAGCCAATATTTTCACACTTTATCTCCAGCTAAGACTCATGACCTTTCTTATATTAACTAATTCTCAACCTTTAGTGGTAGCCAAGCCATCATCCACACATCTGGTAATCTTCCCTGTTGTGGACATTCCTAAAATGACCCAATTTTATGGGAAGAACAGTCTACAGATTGCTAAATTAACCTCTGGTTATGCTTCCAAGAAGTAGGCTAATTGGTAGTGTCTGCCTATATGTGTTCATCACATACCATTTATGATAATAAATTAAAATAGGTCATTAATACATAAAATGAAGCCGGGCTCGGTGGCTCAACCTGTAATCCCACACCTTTGAGAGGCTGAGGTGAGTGGATTGCCTGAGCCCGCGGGTTCGAGACCCGCCTGGGCAACTTGGCAAGACCTCATCTTTAAATAAATCAAAATGAGCCAGGCGTGGTAGCGTACGCCTGTAGTTCCAGCTACTTGGAAGGCTGAGGCAGAAGGATCGCTGGAGCCCAGCAGGTCGAGGCTGCAGTGGCCGGGAGCAGCCACTGCACTCCTGTCTGGGTTGGACAGAGTGAGACTCCAACTCAAAAAATAAATAAATAAATAAATAAACAAACAAATAAATAAAATGATAATTATGTCTACTGAGCTCTGGTTGTGTCTGTTCTCTACCCTTAGAGGCAGCCTGGTCAACAACTTCGTTTGGTAATAGAATCCACCCAGGCACCAGTCTCAAGGATCACGGTATTGCTGATTTATACAAGTGTTCATTGTTCTTTCCTGCTGTAAAGTCTGGTGTTTGGTTAATTGTTATATACAAACATCTATATTTACTCTAAGACAAATTCATATAGATATGAACAAACGTTATGAAAAACTAACTTGAAGGACAATTGTTCACCTTAAAATAGTTTTTTTCTTTTTTTTTTTTTGAGTTGGAGTCTCACTCTGTCACCCAGACTGGTAGCGCGTGCCTGTAGTTCCAGCTACCTGGAAGGCTGCGGCGGAAGGATCTCCGGAGCCCAGCAGGTCGAGGCTGCGGTGGCCGGGAGCGGCCACTGCCCTCCAGTCTGTCTGGGCGACTAAGTGAGACTCTGACTCAAAACAAAAAAACAAAAATAAAAATCACAATACTAATTTTTCCGTTCTATTCATCAGGTATGCATTGTTCTTTTAAAATATGACCAGTATATTTTCATCTTTATCAGTTGTTTCTTGCATTTTTTTCCTTTCTTAAAAAGAGATTTGGGGAATACAATAAAATCTTTAACTTAGATTCAACATTTTCTGGTGAATAATATGTTTATTTTATTTGTAATGATAATATAAAATAGTTTTCTTTGTTTTGAGTTGGAGTCTCACTCTGTCGCCCAGACCGGAGGGTAGTGGCCGCTCCCGGCCACCGCAGCCTCGACCTGCTGGGCTCCGGTGATCCTTCCGCATCAGCCTTCCAAGTAGCCGGAATTACAGGCATGCGCTACCACGCCCGGCTGATTTTTTGATTTATTGTAGAAATGAAGTCTCACCAAGTTGTCCAGGCGGGTCTCGAACCCGTGGGCTCAGGCAATCCACTCACCTTGGCCTCCCAAAGTGCTGGGATTCCAGGCTGAGCCACTGAGCCCGGCTGGTTTTTTTTGTTTTGTTTTGTTTTTTGAGATGAGTTTCACTATTTTGTCCAGGCTGGTTTTAGAACTCTTGGACTTAAGCCATCCTTACCCCAGCCTCCTGAGTAGCAGGAATTACAGGTGC
>NW_007250730.1:710043-737070 GCF_000164805.1 Carlito syrichta
AAAAAAAAAAAAAAATAGTTTTTATTTCAAAATAATTTGCCTTAAGTCATAAGCTTTCCTAGTTTATTTGAAATGTGACTTGATTCACAAAATATGAATTTGTGTTAATTTTTTCAAAGTAAATCTATATAAAGTAGGATATATTTCTGGTTGAGGTTGTTTATGTATTTATCAATGATTTATAAGACTTGTATAAAATTACTGTTGTTAAAAATTAACTCATTTATTTTGTAGCAGAGAGAATAGTGGTTGCCTCTGTGATGTGAAATATATAATAACAAAAGGTACTTTGAACAAATAGAATTAGAAGACAGTTTGGCCTCATAATATGGTAAAACATTTTTTTTTTAAAACTTTATTTTGCTTCATAGGAGATACAGCAAATGACCAAAGAATGGCAGCAGGAGGTAACAGTTCAGGAGCAGAAGGCACCCAACCTTTGGAGGTAAGCAAAACAAGCCAAGAGTCCTTATGACATGAACCTGAACACAGTCATCATGATTACAGATGCTGAGGATAAATGCTAACTTCTGCGCTTGCTCTGCAGACAGGTGCCTAGACATAAAGAACAGGGGGCCCACTGGGAGTCAGTGACTACCAGTGCAGGGAGTGACCCCAAGTACCAAACTTTTCTAGTACTGAAAATGGAAACTTTCTGTTAAGGAAAGAAGACTAGAGTCCTTCAATTAAAACACATAAGCTATTTTTAATTGAACGATTATTTTCTAATACATCTTTATACATAGTTTACCAACCTGTAGAGAAAGGTTTGAAAATAACCCATTCAGAACTAGATTGCACCACTATTTCCAACATCAGAGTACATTCCTTGATCGTGTCTTATAGAAAGACTAGGATATTTGTTCTGTTCCACATGAAAAAACTGTTTCTATTACCAAACGAGGGTACTTGGAAATGTCGTTAGGATACTTCTGGATACTATGCAGAAATATGCCAATGTTTAATCACTGTGTCTTTAAGATACAAGGAGAATTTAACTACTGGGATGGAAGGGAGATCCTGAATTTGGAAACTTTCTACAGGGTGACACACCTCTGCCTGCATCCTACCTATAGCATGAGAGTGTTGATGCATCCTGCTGGAGCCAGGATAGGGACCCAGCCAGCTTGGCTCACCACGGTCCAGCGTAGGCAGCTAAAAAGATGGTTAAATGAATAAATTAGTACAAATGTGAGTTATAAGTAGAGAGTAGTATTTATTTTAGAAGAGAAATTTTTATTTTTTGTATTTATATTTTTCACAGTGAACACATACTTTACAATCAAGTAAAAAACTTATTTAAATAACAGATACAAGGACAGAGAAAAACATCCAGCTTGTATATTACAGCAACTTGATCTCTTTTGTTTATTCAGGCATTTAGTGAGTGCTGACCACAAGTAGTCTCTCTGATGGGAAGTAAAGGTTGTTGGATCTGGGAAATAACCAGCAGGATGGTTTAGAAATCATCATGACTACCTGAGTTTAATTGCTTAGTATCTTGCTTTATTTAGGTTGCTTTAATGAAATGCCATAAACTGGTATTTTGTAAACAATATAAATTTATTTCTCTAGTTCTAGAGGCTGGAAAGCCAAGAT
This sequence comes from Carlito syrichta, assembly GCF_000164805.1. Taxonomy (NCBI): domain Eukaryota; kingdom Metazoa; phylum Chordata; class Mammalia; order Primates; family Tarsiidae; genus Carlito; species Carlito syrichta. Next base: position 711,643 of record NW_007250730.1, read on the forward strand.
CAAGAGGCTGGCAGATTTTATGTCTGGTGGGGGGCCGGCATTTTGGTTCATAGAAGGTGCCTTCTCTCCGTGTCCTTGAAAAATTAAAGGAGAATTCCAATCTCTTCAGCCCCTTATAAGAGTACTAATCCCATTAATGAGGGCTCCACCCTCATGACCAAATCACCTTTCACCTCCTAATATCTAATACCTTGGGGAATAGGTTTCAACATGTGAATTTGGGGGGAACACACATTCAGACCACAGCATTTAGTTCTGTGATTCATTGGAAATGTCTGTGGAACTTGATTAGCTTTCAAAGTTGATTCATTGATAGAAAGAATTCCAGGATTAATTCTTAAGGAAAGAAGCTTTTAAGATTATGATCTCCAGAGATTTGAAAATAGCTCAGTACCAGTCCATGGCCTGTTAAGAACTGGTCTGCCAGCAGGAGGTGAGCAGCCAGCTAGTGAGCAAAGCTTCATCTGTATTTACAGCTACTCTCCATCACTCTCATTGCTGCCTGAGCTCCGCCTCCTGTCAGATCAGCAGCAGCATTAGCTTCTAATAGGAGAGCAAACCCTATTGAGAACTGCCCATGGGAGGTATCTAGGTTGTGGCTCCTTATGAGAATCTAATGCCTGATGATCTGAGGTGGAGGTGAGCCAGTGATGCTGGCACTGGAGAGTGGCTGCAAATACAGATGAACATGAGTAGTGACGTTTGACTGCACAGAGACCACCATAAATCAATTGCTTACAGACTCCTATCAAAACTCTATCAGTGAGTGGCCAGTGAGTTGATGTACTTCAATTGTGCAACTGCATCTGGTGGCAGGCTTTAAATCAGAATCCCACACTTATTTTAGTCTGTGTGTGGCCCGCCCATTATTTTATTTACTACTTCTGTCCGCACCTCTGTTTTTTTTAATGGTAAGTTGTATAATTATTTCATTATATATTGCAATGTAATAATAATAGAAATAAAGTGCACAATAAATGTTATGTACTTGAATCATTTAAACCCCCCCCCATCTGTGCGTCTGTGGAAAAATTGTCTTCCATAAAGGCGGTCCCTGGTCCCTGATGCCAAAAAGGTTGAGGACTGCTGTGATAACAGATATGTCAAAAGGCCCTTCTATCCTAGCAGCTTCTGGGCAGTGGGAAGATGATGTTTGCTATCAGAACTCACTGTTATAGAAAAAGAAGCAGGGAGACTGTAAGTGAGACCACAGGGTTCAATCACAGTGCAAGAGGATAATACTGCAATCCTTTTAGAGGCCATATATATCTTGCCACAGAAAAGCCAAATGACCATTTACCTCAACAGTAAGCATCTAAAATGAAGCTCATGATTCTTCTTCTTTAAAAATCCCAAAATAAACACATTGTTGCACACTCCTCACTCCCCATACTCTGCCTTGATGTAGCAAAGATGAGTCTTACTCTGTCTCACAGATTTAAGTTCCATATAGAGGCTGACGGCTCCTCAAAAGTACCCAAGTCCTAGACTTTCCATCCAGCGGCCTACCTGACATTTCACTTGCAAATTTCTAGATAGTTCAGCATTTGCTTGACCATGGAAGACTCCTCGATTCCTGCCCCCACCCCCACCCCGAAGCTTCTCTCTGCCTAAGTTTCTAAACATTTCAGCCTTTACTTATCTATGGAAGAACCTTTGATTCCTGGCCCTCCCACCCTGAAGCTTCTCTCTGCTTAAGTCTAGACAGTTCAGCATTTACTTGACTGGGGAAGAACTATCAATTCCTGACCCCCAATCCCCCGCCCCACCCTCAAGCTTCTCTCTGCTGAAGTAAGTAGACAGTTCAGCCTTTATTTGACCACGGAAGACCCACTTATTGCCACTACACTCCATAGAGCGGTTGAGGGTCAAAACCCAGAGGTGTCCCTCGCTTCTCTCTTACCCTTGTGCTCCGCATTCAGTTGGCAAGTCCTGTCATGCTATCCTCTGCATCTGGAATTCAACTCTTTCTCAGCATCATTACTGTCAGAACAGCCTATGCCACCAATTTGACCAGGCCTCCATTTTTCCCCCTTAAGCCTGTTCTCCACATGGCAGACAGAAATATGTCAGATCACCTCACTCGCTGGCTTAAAACCTGACTTCCATGGTATCTAGAGTAACTGCTTAGTCCCTCATAGTGGGCTGCAGGGAGCTCCATCTGTCTCCAGTCTTGTGTCTCTCCACACCCAACCCCTTTTTAAACCCAGAGCTTCACTTGGCTCCCTCCATCAAGTGTCACTTTTCATGACTTCTTTAGCTAATGTGTCCCTCCCCGCAGTCACTATCATAGAACCCTGTTTTATTTTCTCCATCACATTAATCACTGTCTCAGATTATTCATTTGTTTATTATGTGCCTCCCCTGACTAGAATGAAAACAGATATTGTACCAGGGGGGAGGGGTACCAAAAAAAAACCCAGAATTATTTTTTGGAGGGCAGATCCCTTAGAGTACAAGGCTTCCCTGCTGGGTAAGTGTTCTAGGAGCCTCAGTATCAGTGTAACAGCCAGTGTTGTTGGGAGAGGCTGCGTTTAGCTTCAGTGAAGTTCTTACTGGACATGCTTTCAACACATTTGCCCATTTCATGATTGGTAACTTACAAGTGCACCTGCCCACACCACACTGAGTGAATGTTTAGCAGGTTTGGACCAAAAAAACAGCATGATCCGTGTGCCCCATCCTATTCACCTGATCTCACCCTAGGTGACTTTTTTTTTTATTTCCCTGGATGAAAACTCAAAGGGAACCATTTTGCTGATGTGGAAGAGGTGAAACAAAAAATGGCAGAAGTACTAAAAAGCATTGAAGTTGATGATTTCAAAACTGTTTTGAGCAGTGGAAAATGAGTCTCCACAGATGTATTACATCAAATGGAAAGTACTTTGAAAGTGACTGAATTTGAAACATATAATAATAAATATATAATTTTTTATGAATAGATTCTGGGATTTTTGGGTCCCCCTCATATTCCTAGAATAGTTTCTGGTGCATAGAAGGTGCTTAATAAATACTGTTAATGGATAATCTAGATTGCATGTAATGTCATCATCCATCTGCCAGACTAAAGACCTAAATGTGGTTTTGACTCATTCTTCCTACCCCCTCATCAAATCTATTATCAAATGCTATTGATTTTGCCTACCAAATGTCTTCCTAATCTGGTTTCTCCTATCCCACCTAGGTCCTCATCTTTTCACTAGACTATTAGACAAAAAGTTTCTTTTCCAAATCTCTTTATAAAAAAAGACAAGTTTTATTACTTTCATGTCCCCCAAACATCTTGAAGCCTGCAGAATAAAGCTTAAACCTCAAGCCCTGTTCAAATGTCACCTCCTTTGTGAACCCTTTTCTCTGCATCCCTAGTGTCCTCTTAATACTTATGTTGTTTTTTGGTCTCTTATGACTTCACTGTAGTCAAGTTCCCACAAGGCAGGGATTATACCTTGATTAATTTTATGACCTCAGCACTGACATACTGTTAAAAACCTGTGGTGTGGCGTAAATGCCTTGTCAGTGATTTCTGGAGAGATAAATGAATAAATGATCATCTTAGATCATTAAATTATGTTTTTCACTTTACATTATAAACACACAAATGTATTTTTTTCTTACTGTAATATTTTTCTTACATTTTTCTGAAATTATTATTGTTATTATTATTATTATTATTATTATTAAGTCAGGGGTCTCATTCTGTCACCCAGGCTGGAGTGCAGTGGCACACTCACGGCCACCCTAGCTTCGACCTGCTGGGCTGCGGTGATCCTTCTGCCTCAGCCTTCCAAGTAGCCAAAACTACAGGTGCATGCTACCATACCTGGCTTTTTTTTTTTTTTGTAATTGTAGAGACAGGTCTCGTTAAGTTGCCTGGGCTGGTCTCGAACCCACGGACTCAGGCAATCCACTCGCCTCGCCTTCCAAAGTACTGGGATTACAGGTTGAGCTGCTGAGCCTGGCCTGGAATTATTTTTTTAAATCTGATGATTAACATTATTTTTGGCACTCTACATTAGCAAGGAAAAGTTTAATATTTCAGTTAGCTTTTTAAAATATATACCTCTGATAATTATTGTGATAGCAGGAAAGATTCTCTTTAATTTTTAATGATTATACAAGAAATGTTGAAATATTATTTATAATGAGAACATAATTGGTCAATTAGTATGGATTCTGTAAAACTTGAAAATAACATTTATAGTTGCCAAAATATAACTTGCTTTTTAAGGACCCTTTGGGGAAGGTGGCTTCTAGTATACCAAAATAGGTTTTTGGTAAATTCAAATAAACATACTGATTGCCCTCTCTTTTCAAGGAGTCATGTGACACATGGTGGGAGGTATATGAAGAGGTGTGGGGAGGCCCCCCTGGCTATTTGCTATAGGAATTCTTGGTCTATGCATGGAAAATTAGAAAACTCAGCAAGTCACTCTAATGAAAAGTGGAGGAAAATAAGCCCCTTCAGTTCCATAACTGCAGAGCTGGCTGTGAGATTTCAATGGAGGAAGGCATACCGTCAGGGGCAGTCAGGAGAGGTATCGTACATTAGCTGAGCTGTGAACCATGGATAATTCTGGCTAATTATATTTTATGTGGTTAAGAAGCTCCTGGGAAACAAAATTCTTCATTAAGAACACTGGCAGTACAGAAGCAAATCCTAGTACAAAAGTGCTTTACACACATGAATAAGTCTTGAGAACCATAATGAATGGCAATAAAGGGTTAAAAAATGAAATGAATGTAATGTGGCTTATGTTACAGAGTAGTTTTAATGGCAGTTAAAATATTTTAAGGTCTGTGGCTCAGCCTGTAATCCCAGCACTTTGGGAGGCGAATGGATTGCCTGAGCTCACGGGTTTGAGACCAGCCCAGGCAACTTGGTGACACCTCCTCTCTACAATAAAAAAAATTAGCCTGGTGTAGTAGCATGCACCTGTAGTTCCTGCTACTTGGAATTCTGAGGCGATCCAGGAAGGATCGCTGGAGCCTAGAAGGTCGATGCTGGGGTGACTGTGAGTGTGCCACTGCATTCCATCCGGGCGACAGAGTGAGAGTCCAACTCAAAAAAAAAAAAATCTAAGTTGTCTGTGATATTTTCTCTTGCACTTTATATTGCCCAAGTATATTTCAAAACTGTGTTTGCCATCCAAGTACATCTTTCAACATCATGGAAATTCTAACATCTAGATGGAATAAAATTTGAAAAATTTGGCATCAGGTAAAGTAAATTTTTACAGAGTTGGATTATGAGATATTTTTATACATTTACACAAAATATTGTCTATGAAAAGCAGCATATTTATTTGCTTTGGGTAATTAGGGGGATTTTGTATTTTGTGAAACTGATAGTAATGTAGCATTCACTCTGGAGAAATCAGGATTTCTCAGTACTTCCTGAAAGATTTGTTTGTCTCCACTCTCCCTCCTAAAGTAGTTTAGGGTTTCTCTCAATGATGACTTAAATTAGATAATACTGTTTCTACTTTACAGTTTCCTATGTATGTTCCTCAGATTTCATCACCTGAAATAGGATAATCAAAGGAAACATTATTAAACTATTGAATCATCAAAACATGATTTTTCTCAAATTGTGCTTTAGTCTGTGTTTTAAGAACATTTTTAACTTTATCTAAATTCACCATTTATAGAAAGTGAACTCATGAATGACCTTCTTTCAGGTCCCCTCCTACTGTGGGAGCTTTTCTGTCTTCTTCATAAATCCTATTTTCTCACAAAAAAAGAAAAAAAAAAAAGAAAGTGAACTCCTGTAAACCCTTGTTTGGGCTTATTAAAATTAAAATCATTAGATGCTAGTACTTGGGGGAAAAGTTGTCATTTGAACTAATTGTCCAATTAGAGGATTACCCACATCCTTTTTTGTTGTTGTTACCTTTCTCGGTACACTTTGACAGTGAGTTTGATGATGCTGCACCTACTGAATATCATTGGCTAGTCCAGGAGCCTGACACTTACAGCTCTAGATAAGCCCACAAGATAAGCCCACAGGTTTGTAGGGGCCTAGCTTTGAGTCATTGTGGCTCATCTCTATTCTCATCCATGTAAAAAAGTGACTGTTCTTCTTTAATTTGCAGTCTTAGAAAGTGTTTATGTTGTGAAAACTGGAACCATATTAACTTCTGACTTACTAGTGGACCTGTTCTGGTTTTGTAGATGTATTTTGGGAGTTGTGAATATATAAGTTTCAGTTTGTAATGTAACTATATCTAATTTTGTATTTTAACCTAGTTTTAGCAAATATTTTTAGATTGTTGAACTTAAATTTCTTATATTTGTAACTGCAAATTTTTAAAAATTTGCACTTGTTTTTGATCTCCAAGACTGAGGAATATTTTTATTTACTTACTGGCTTAAGATAATAAAATACAAAAACAAGCAAATAAAAAACTCCCCACAAAATTATACTTCCATTTGTGTATTTGTCTTGTGATAACTAATTCACATATGCATATGGAGACAGATGTAAAATAATAACTAACAAATGGTATAGTTGCAAAGTAGGATTTATGAGATTATTATCAGCTGGTGATATTGAGGTACTCCTGTGACAGAAAACACAAAAATTATTTATCATTTTAAACTGTGGCACTAACATCTCCCCTCGGCTTCTGTTGACCAAAGTCACTTATTGTATACTTAATATAAATTTCTTAATGAAGAAATAAAGCACTCTTATGGCCAATTTGTATCAGGAAATGTAATAGACAGCAGTTGTAAAAACAGTAATTAACATAGTAGCAATAACAATAAAAACTGTTTTGATATAATTGTTAAGTGAGTGATATTAGAATTTCTAGAAGGTAAAGAAAGAATTTGGGAGTCTTTTTTTTTTGTTTATTCAGGTCATTTCAAACACAGTTCTCAAAATAGTGCACAGCAGTCACTTTGGAATACTCTATAAACAAAAGCTTGAGTTCTTTTGATCTAGGTAAAGAAGCTACAGTGTGTATTTGTGAATAGCTGAGTTACACATGGAGGTCATAGTTCAGTAATTTAGGGAACAAAAGACGACTCTTGTTCAGTCTTTTTAAAATTTTATTTTAATTAGCAAGTTTTTATAATTGTATATACTTATGGGGTACATGATGTTTTGATATGTTTGCAGTGTGAAATGACTAAATCAGGCTAATTAACAAATCTGTCACCTCACATGCTTCTCTTTTTTTGTGGTAAAGACATGTAAAATTTCTTTTGGCAACTTTGAAACGCACAACACATTATTATTTATATATTTATTATATATAATAATTTATTATTCCTCCTGTCTCACCGAAACTTTGCACCCTTTGATCAACATGTCCCCTTTCCCACCTACCCCCTCCTTTAGCCTCAAGGTTGATTTTTTTTAAAAAAGATCAGGGATACACATATTAATGAAACATTTGCTTTTCTCCTGATGTGTCTTCATCCTTCCATTATGTCTTCCACAGACTGTGGGAGCCTTCAGACCCTATAGGGACCAATTTCCTTGAAACTTTTATTTCAGGTAGTTGTTAAAGTGCATGAAATACCTTGAGCTTTGGGAGTCCCATGTGATGCAGACTTTGGTTGTCACTCCTTTAAGAAGGGAGTAGGATTAGTGCATTAAAAACAGTTCTGTGTGAAAAAGAGCTGGGGGTGCATAACATATGCAGGAAAAGGAGAGGAGGTCATTCTCAAGAGCAATTTCAAGAATTGCAAAAATTCTTCTACTAGATGCCAAGATTTGGGTTTAAACATTTTTTAGGACAACATGGCATATAAGTATATAAATTTAAAGTGTTGGGGTACAAAGATGGTCACAAAACTGTTTTTCACAAGATCTTCGTAGTCCAAATACAAATATAATGGATATTGCTATGGAAGGGAATTTAAATCGGTACAACCATTTTTGGAAAGCACTTGGGCAATAAGTATTGAGAACCATAAAGATGTTAATATACTTTGACAGTAATTCCACTTTTAGGATCCTGTTCTAAGGAAATAATCTTTTAAATCTACAAGGTTTTTGTGCAAAAAGATGGCATATTCACTCAGTGGAATAAAAGTTTTCATAAATGACACTGATGATGAGTTCTCAAAAGATGCAGTACTTGGTTTTATAATTTTAGTTAAAAATGTGATACACAAAATTGTATATTCAGTATGATTGCTGCTATGTGAAAACTATGCAGAAAAGATTAATTAAACATTAAGGTAGTTCATTTGGGCAGATAGATGTATAGGTCAGATCATTCTTTGCAGTGTTCTGATCTTCCAGTTTGTCTATAATAAGTGTATCTTTTATTTTTAAATTTTTTATTATTTTAAATAATAGTAATGTCAATGATGAGGAAACAATGTATGCACTCCAGGACAGTTTTTGCTTAATAGAAGGACCATTATGTATGATAGTAAAACGGGGAGCAATCAATCTGTTGAGGATGATCTTGAAGGAAATTTACTGGCACTTTTCTTCCTCAGCTCATTTAGGTTGAGATCTCTTAATTAGGTGATCACAGAGTATCACATCTGATCACGATTTGTGAAAACATCTGTCCCCTGACACCCAGGGACCTTTCCGGTAGAGAGAAAAGGAGGAGGTGACTTGGAGGTTATTTTTCATACCTCTTTGGAAACTGCATGGCTCAAAGTTTTCTCATTAATCAACCTGTCAGTGTCAGTGTATCACCTTTAAAAGTCTATTCTTTCCCCAACAAAGTTTATGGTCTACTGATATAAACATGTATTTGTCTAAAAATCTCACTTCTTCCTTTACATCTGTGGTGCTTACACTCTTCACTTGAAGATGTTAACTTTTACCTTTATAATAATTAACTTCTGAGAATATAATTTTATCAAAGAAATGCCAGGATTTGTATGTATTGTTGTTTTTTCTAACACAAAACACTTTCTGATTTCTTTGTGAAGTGAAGCACAGTTATGTTACTGCACTGTGTCATTTAAATGTAAATATAATTCTTTGATGTGCTTATCTTCTGCAAGATACCTTTTAGTAAGAAGACTGTGTGGAATGCGTTTCTCCACTTTTATTTTCATCTGGATTACTGGGTCATGTAGTTAAGTAGAAAGTCCCCTTTTGCTGGACTCCCTTGCTCACGAGGTACATGATTCAGGACATGTTGCTAAACTGCCTTTCAACTTCAATTCTTAGTTCATTAGGTTGGTAGATTGGATGCAGTGTCTGAGATCTCTCACTTTACACAAGTCATGGGTCTTTACCTCTTTGGAAAGTGAATTGGGCATTTGCCATCAGATGCTGCCTTTATAATAACTGCTTGGGTGGGGAGGGAAGACAGGGATCTGCTGCATGGAGAAGACATTCCAGGCACTGAGTAGTCAAGCACTTATACCTGCTAGGAAGGAATAGTTCAACTGTCCTAACTGGTGCAAAAATCACTCCAAGATCCTTGCTCTCTCTAACAGGGTCTGTCTTGGGGAATGACACACTTGGCCGCTAGTAAAGAACAATTAAAAGTCCTCACCTTATGAGTTTTTCTCTAAGTCTGTAGACTCTTGGCTTTTCTATTTGACAATAAGATTAGCATAGGTTCTCTGCCCAAAACACTACCAAGATAAATTAACGTAAGGCAGGCTTATCAAAGTTTAGAAAGCTCTTTTTCGAAATTTCATGTTTGTACACTTTCTCCCACTACATCTCTGTCCTTCAGTTTTGCTGGAAAAAAATGACAATGCAAAGATCATAATTCTGGTGCTTTCTTCTGGCTTCCACTGGGGTTAACTGGCACACTGAAGCCAGTATTCATTCATCCCAGCCAGCGAGCACAAGCCATGTGAGGGGCATGAGAGCTGCCCATTCCATCCAAACTGCGCATATGGTGTGGCAGAGCCAGTAATGTGAGTTTTACGCAATGTTTCTGCTCATGTCCACAGTCTGTTGCTCAGCATCAATGACTCCCTGCCAGAAACCTGCTAACGTGCAGCTTTTGTAGCTGCTTGATGAAGCCAGGTAGCTTAAAACGACCACAGTGATATTTATTTAACTTTAGCAAACTTCATTTGTGAGAGTTATATAACTTTAACTGCCTACCTCATCGGTTGATTGATCACAGTTTATTGCGGCCGGAATCAAAGAACTGGAACCTTGTTCCTATATCGCACGGAGCCATATCAGATCCAATATACGTGTCCATTATGTAGACGTAGAAGGAGGATCCACAGTATGGAAATACTAGTCTTTTGCTGGCCAGATCTAGTTTTCTCTCTCCAATTTGGAAGCTTTTGTTTACAAAACCATATGGAATATTTTGTTTATACTTTGGTAGTCACCTTGTTGTCATTGTTCTCAGGTTTCACTTTTACAGGTTTAAAAATCACAAAAGCAGCAGGGTGATTGGTCCATGTTGGGAGAACAACTGCTCCCTTTTTCCCACAGCCCTTGATTTTTTCTAATTTCCTGCTAATTTTTAGTTAGTAGCAAATGGGCCTTATTGGTTCTCCCTTGGCTCATAATTACAGTTGTAACTTCTTGAGACTGTAGAGAGTTTAAATGAAATGCAGCCATTTTCTGGTGTCTTCAACAACTAGAGATTCCTTCCTGAAGGATCCATCTCATCCGACTCTTCAGACAATGGACGCTCGCCTGCAGGTGTGCACTTGGCCAGCTGACGTTATCTGAAGATCCTACTTTGTACCCACCAAGGATTCTTCTATCAGTATGCCTGCAAGAGGGCTCCAGCGGGAATGCACAGACTAGAAAATCCTGCTTAGTTAGGCGGGGCTCCATTTACACAGATTCTCCATTTCCTTCCAGGGCTGTGTGTCAGATTGTTTTGTTTGTCTTTAGCGACCTTTTTTGGTCTCCTTACTCTGTTCAATAATTGAGAATAATTTTCACCCATACAAGAACTGTTTAATGTCTACTTTTGGGATGTCATATTCTTAGGAAAATACCTTTCATACATCACATTTTAAATTAGTTAAGAAATTGTGATTGGAGGTGGTGGCTCATGCCTGTAATTCCAGCACGGTGAGAGGCTGAGGCAGTAGGTTTGAGGGCAGGAGTACAAGACCAGCCTAGGCAACATAAGGAGACCTCATCTCTACAAAAATAAAATTAGCCAGGTATGGTGGTCCACACCTGTGGTCCCACCTACTTGGGAGGCTGAGGTGGGAGGATCATCTGAGTCCAGAGCAATCGAGGCCACAGTGATCCCTGATCATGCCACTGCACTCCAGCCTGGCCCACAGAGTGCGACCCCTCCCTAACTCAAAAATAAAAATTAGTTGAGAAATCACTATGAATGTGAGTTCATAAATTTTCTCAATACTAGTTGTGTAACAGAAGGATGTATGTAGGCTGGGCATAGTGGCTCTCACCTGTAACCCCAGCACTTTGGGAGACTGAAGTGAGAGCATTGCTTGAGCCCAGGAGTTCAAGACTAGCATAGACAACTTGATGAAACCTCATCTCTACAAAAAATCAGAAAACTAGCCGGGCGTAGTGGCCCACACCTGTAGTACCAGCTACTCATGAGGTAGAAGTGGAGGGATTTCCGGAGCCCAGGAGGTGGAGGCTGTGATGAGTCATGATCATGCCACTCTACTCCAGCCCCAGTGACACCGTGAGGCACTGACTCAAAAAAAGAGAAGAATGTATGCATTAGAACCTCCTAATATAAAAGCTAAAAGCCATAATTTTTTGAAGTTATAGCAACCCACATTTTCTCTTTTTGTACCACTTGCTGAGGGAAAAAAGACTGACATGTCCTATAGGTAAGAAGACAGTGATTGTTGACATTTATATAGTAAATAGTACCATTTATATAGTAATAAATAGTAAATGATACCATTCATGTGGTAAGAAACATATGAACATTTTCTCAGAACTTTCTAACTGAAGAGTCAGTACAGGGTTGTATAACCCGACTTCTCAAGTTGGTTTCTGTTGGAGAATAGTTTAAGGAGTGTGGTGTTTGTTCATCAAGATGTTCTAGGATTGATGACTAGCTCAAGCCACCCCCTGGAGATCTGTGTATTTCTACCTCATTGCCTTAGTCCTACACACATTGCCTTCCCTGAACTGACTTTCTGTTTAATTGAATGACTTTGTGTGAAACTGTTGTGTGAAATATACTCTAATATTTATTATGGAGGTAACACTAAAACATTGTCCACCATGTGACATAGGGTCATCTTTGTGAAGTCCCATGTCCATCTTCCAATTTCTTATTGCTTTTATACTAACAGGAAATACGTTGTTGCTTTTGAGGTGATGCAAGTCTTTTTCTCAAGACCATTGTGCATTTGGTGCCAAATCATTTTTTTTTCCATTTTCCTTTGGCAAGGAAGAAGCTCAGATGTAAATTTATAGTTCAGTTTTAGTAATTATTTAGGACCTTGTGAGATACATACCTGCATACTTTACTTACTTTCCTCTTACCTGATATTCCAGTTCTGTTTTTCTTGGATATGACTTTTTTTTTTTTTTTTTTTTTTTTTAATCGGAGTCTTACTCTGTTGCCTAGGCTGGAATGCAGTGGCATGCTCATGGCCACTGCAGCCTCTGCCTCCTGGGAGCAGGCAATTTTTCTGCTTCAACCTTCCAAGTACCTGGAACTACAGTCATGTGCCACCACACCCGGCTCATTTTTCTTGATTTATTGTAGAGATGAGGTCTCGCCAAGTTGCCCAGGCTGGTCTCTAACAAGACCGTGGACTCAGGCAGTCCTCTCACCTCAGCCTCCCAAGGTGCTGAGATTATAATGCTGAGATTATTGTGTAAAATTCACATATCACCTGGGTGGATATGATTTTTTAAGAGATGGGCCCTGTTCTGTTTCCCAGGCTAGAGTGAAGTAGTATGGTCATAGCTCACTGCAGCCTCAAATTCCTGGGCTTAAGAGGTCCTCCTGCCTCAGCCTCATGAGTAGCAGGGACTATAGGTGTATACTGCCATGCCTGGCTAATTTTTTTTAAAGTTTTGTAGAGATAGGGTCTTGCTGTGTTGCCCAGGCTGACATCAAACTCCTGGCTTTAAGCAATCCTCCCACCTCAGCCTCCCAAAGTGCTGGGATTACAGACATGAACCACCATACCAAGATGATTTTTAAATTTATTGTGAATCTTGTTAGCTGCTTCAGATTCATTTTGTAGAGGAAAGAGTTAAATCATGTGCATAAATACAAATATATTTATGTAATACATAAAATTCATATTTAGAGCAACCCCCTTGGGTCCCTTCCTACTGTGGGATCTTTTCTGTCCTCTCAATAAAACTTGCTTTCTCAAAAAAAATTCATATTTAGAGTGTACCTTTTATTTTAATAGATTATAAGTGATGTACATAACCCTCCATTTTAATCATCTTTTGCTCCTCCTTCAAAAAACCATGCGAGAGAAAATGATGCCTAGGTTTTTATGTTGCGAGACAGCGATTGCAGCTCCAGGCCTCACATCCGCTCCCAGGAAGTGGAAGGAGGATGCCAGCAATGGGAGAATAGCTTCCAGTAGCTTTCCAGAAAATCTCAAGCAGCGTTCTGGTCCTGTCATGACTCATGGCCGCCCTTAGCGGCAGTGGAGCGTGGGGAATTGTCTTAGCTTAGGGCTTCGCTGGCTCTAGCAAAACCAGAGTTAGTCAGGGTGATGGGAGGATGATGAGCACTGGGTAGGAGCAAGCAGCTGATGTGGGTATCGATGTGTTTTGCTTTTAGAAATGCCATTTTTCCAACAGTAGACATCAGTGGGGGGGTCTACTCGGGACACCCCCTGGGGATGACACTGTTCTGTTGTAGGCAAGAAGTCATTGAGGAATCAAGGGGGGGTGGGAAGTAAAGGAACAGAAGATGTTTATTTTCTAACATCTTCAATAAGCTAGGCATGGTGCTGGTAGGACCTTGACATTTGTTGTCTCATTCATTTTTGCAAATGAGACAGGCGATATTTCCTATGTATTTTATAGAGGAGAAAACCAAGACTCAAGAATAACAGCTTACTAGGGTTACAAAATCGGTGACAGCCTGGCACTCGAGTGACCTCAAACCCTCAGCTTTTCACCATGCTGCTTTCCCTGTCCACTATGTGAGCGACCCCAAGGAGGCTGCTGGTGCACTTGGCTTCTGTCTCCCATGGTGCTGGTGCTGAGGTCCACAGCAGCTGTATATTGACCAAAGGGATTTGTGAACAGAACTCAACCACGTGCTCCAGAGAAAATTGCTGTTGGTCCCAAAGGCTGTGTGGACATAGCTGGAGGGCAGAGCTGGTCTCCCTCATCACCACCATTGGGAGAGGGAGGCTGCCTCAAGACTTCTGCCCCAGAGTCAGCAGCACCCAGGGTCATTCTCCAGGGTAAGGGAGCATGGCTGAACAGTTGTGGCCAATCTCTGGGAGCCCAGACCCAGCACTGAGTGCTAATGGAGTGACCCGGCATGGAACTCAGCTATTCAAGTCAGACCCTGCAGACTGTCCTTGACCTCTTCCTCTTTCCTTCTCAACCCAGCTGACCACCAAGCCACTTTGTTCTACTCCTCTGCCTCTCTTGCTCCTCTGTCCCTTCCTCACCTCCCCACTCAACTGGAGTGGTCAGGCCTTGCCATCTGAACTGTTGCATAGGGTTCCTGCAAGGGCCCCTCACCTCAGCCTTGATGTCCTTCAGTTGATTTGCCAGCAAATCTGACCATGCTGTCACCTCACTTGATGGCGTCGGAGGCTCTTCAACTGCATATAGGATAAAGTCTGGTGATGTCTGTCGAATGCACGTGGCCTTCAACATCAGGGCTGTGCGGTGTCACCACAGAGTGCCCTACCCTCATCCCTTGGAGCTCACTTCTTTCTCCTGGAGTCTGCGTGTACATTGCTCCCTTTCCTGGAGAACTTGCTTTATCTCATACCCTTTGTGATCACTGGGCAAACTCCTAATTATCCTTCAACTCCCTGTTAGATATTTCATCTTTGACGCCATCTTTGTCTCCCTGAGGCAGAGGAAACGCCTCCCTTCTGATCCCTTGGCACCTACCTTGTTCATACCTGTGTTCTAGCTCCTGTATCACAAGCAGAGGCTTCAGGCAGTGGGGAACCAGGCAAGTCATCACTGTGTTCCCTGTGCCGGGACTGTGGATGTTGTGACCAGCCGCTCAAGAATTATTTGGTGTTTGATGTGTGCAGGGACACTTGGACCAAAGACAGATAGCATATTTTCTAGTTCATTACTCCTACCCCTGAAAAACTGAAACTTTGGACAAGCTCCTTACTTTTCAGTGCTAGAGAGTAATGGGAGTACATTTGTAAAATTATTCAGCTCTCTGGATCCCACTTCCTCTCACCAGGCTCTTCACAGCTTCTGGTGGTTTTTTGGATTCTCTTCAACCATTTCTGTTATACCAACTGGATGCTGATTCTGAATCCCAAATCCTAAAGTGGCTCTTATCTCTCTTATTCAACTTAACCTGCCATATTGATTTTTGTATTCATGAGGTATTATGAGTTTAATTACTTGTGTTTTAGATTTTTTTTTCCTGTATCTCAACTATTTTGGCATACACTCCTGACTAAAGACACAATTTCAGTGACATTTTTTGAGTGATTCAAAATGTCTTTTTTTTTAATTTTTAAACAGTGATTCTTAAGGATGTTTTTGTATGTATTATGACCCCATAGTAAAAAACCTTCTTGCACTAAAATTAGGAAGTTGACAAAATAAGTAAATGCTTAGCATCTGAAGATTTTCTTTGAACCATTAATATATATTAGTCCTCAAATTTCTAATCCCCAATTTAAAAATTTGTTTTATTTTTTGAGTCGGTGTCTCACTCTGTCCACTCAGTCCGGAGCACAGTGGCATGGATCATGGCTTACTGAAGCCTCAACCTCCTGGGCTCAGGGCTTTCTCCCACCTCAGCTCACCAGTAGCTGAAACTACAGGTGTGAGCCACCATACCCAGCTAATTTTTTTTTTTTTTTTTGCAGAGACGAGGTCTTGCTATGTTGCTCAGGCTTATCTTGAACTCCTGGGTTCAAGCAATCCTCTCACCTCAGCCTCCTAAATTGCTGGGCTTGCAGGCATGAGCTATCGCACCCGTTCTAATCCCTAATTTTTGATGTATCAAATAAGATTACCTTCGACCGTTGTTTATATTATGCTATATCTGATAAGCCACAGTTAGTTACTGGAAGAATCTAAATTCTGTGAGAGCTGCCTAAGTGTCATTTCTTTAGAGTCTTTGTGTAGGTATGGTGCACAAGTGTTGGGAGCCTACAGAAATCACCTATGTGAAAGGCCCACTGAGTCAGATTGGAAACAACTGGATACATCTCTGTGGATATTGCTTACTTGTTTTTTCCATGCTGTTGACATTGAGAACCAAAACCAGTGTTCTGTGCTTTCAACTTTGTTATTATAGCTTTATTTTTGCTCTGAAAGAAAAATGAGTTCAGATTCTGATGTAAGGTTATTTTGTCACAAAAATGTCCCATGAGTAACTTTACATTTGCATTTTTTTATCATTGCCTAAGTAAAACCTGTTCTGCTTGGTTAATAAACTACAATCTTGCTAAGTACACTGTTGAAAGTCAGCCCATCCCATTAATGTTGCTAAATATTTCTGAAACACCTGTTTTAGACAAGGTTCTGTTAAACGTTCAATTTTCTGAGTTACTTCTCTGCCAAAGATTAGATTTGTGGTTTAAAAAATCAATTGTGATGCCGGGCTCGGTGGCTCAGCCTGTAATCCCACGCCTTTGGGAGGCTGAGGTGAGTGGATTGCCTGAGCCCGCGGGTTCGAGACCCGCCTGGGCAGCGAGACCTCATCTCTACAATAAATCAAAAAAATCAGCCAGGCATGGTAGCGCATGCCTGTAATTCCGGCTACTTGGAAGGCTGAGGCGGAAGGATCTCCAGAGCCCAGCAGATCGAGGCTGCGGTGGCCCGGAGTGGCCACTGCACTCCAGTCTGGGCGACAGAGTGAGACTCCAACTCAAAAAAAAAAAACAAAAAACAATTGTGTTGTGCTTCTAAAAACTGATTATATCAAGATCAAGGAAGACACTGACCATATCTGAACTCCAGGATTGAAGGCTATAAGTATGTCTTTTCGAAGTAATTGTTGCTCAACACACAGGGCTAACCATTAATTAGCCAAATGAATCAGTTAACCATAGCCTTCTTCAATCCAGTTAAGTGTCAAAGAGTTACTAATGCAGAAAGATGGTGACACAGGAGGGTAGAGATCCAAGGATGATCTATTATGCCAATTACAGATTAAATGATAGATACATTATAAATAAAAGCATAATAATACAGGAATGTTTAGTTTTCTGGTATATTTAACTATATTACCTAATCTTATAATAAGTGATTAAGATGACTACTCAGTTTGTATCTCAGGGTCTTTTTAGGTATTGATTATAGTATGTTTAATTCCACTAACTTTTCGGTTTCTACTTATAATTCCCTCAAGGTATCAGGCAATTCAAAACTCAAACGTGAAATTCAAATTTTCTCACGAGAAATGAAAAGTAAAAAATGAACTAGCATTAAATTACAAAATATGTAGTATAGCTTTTAAATCTTGAATATTCAAGTTTGAGGATTAAGTACTGGCACCTCTGTCACTTATTTTTCTACTAATGATCATCTCTGCTTCAGCTCCTCAAAACAGCCTGTCAGGTCTCAGTTTAGCATGCAAGCCTGTAAGCTGTCTTTTGTGGTTTCATAAGACCCAAAGAGCTTGTTAGCCTGGAATTTAGTGTATTTTGATACTCATTTGCTTTTGGTTCCTCTTTTCTTGTTTTTTTTCAAACTCTTTTCATGAGGAAAATCCACGATTCTTACCAATTAGCCATAAGCTAGTTTGGATTTACAAATTACATAATTTACTACTAAAAAAATATTTTATTCGAATAGCAAATGGTAAAGATGTGAGATCTCACTGAATGTTCGATAATGTGGCTAATAATTAGATCCTCAGAGGAAAAAAATACCTTCTGAAATGTGCAGCAGAATCAGAAAAGTAGCTAGGGAAAATAGTAGTTTAACATATAAATACTTGTTATTAATGAAATTAAGCATGACCTTTTTAGGGTTCAGTCCTTGCTTTTAGTGGGATAGGTTTTTTTTGTATTTTGTAGCCTGCTGTGTTCATTAACACAAAAGAACAAGTAACCTCACTAGTGGCTTGAGATCTGACTTGCAGGAAAACATTAGGTAGTAATTAACACAAGGCTTTTTTTTAGCTTGTGAGATGTTAACTACACTGCCTAATGCAATCCCCACTTGCCACATGTGGCTGTTCAGCAGTGAATTGTGACTAGTCTGAATTCAGATGTAAAATACCTACTGGGTTTCAAAGACTTGGTATGAAAAGAAAATTGTAAAATATCTTATATTAATTGCATGTTGCCATGATAGTATGTTTGATATCTTGGGTTTAAAAAAATATAAGTATTAAAATTAATTTAACCTGTTTCTTTTAACTTTCTTAACCAGAAAATTAAAAATTACATGTGTTTCACCTTACAGGTTTATTGGACAATGCCAGTCTAATAGATTGAAAATTCTTAATATGTTTAGTAAATATTAGGTATTAAAAGCATATTGGATCCCATTTTTAACCTCTTGAACAGTCAATTCCTTTGGAAGCCAGAGAAGCCCAGTTATTCTTCTGCTGTATTCAAGAGCTCCAGTGAGGCTGCTGTTCTTTGGGATTGCAGCCCTGACTCAGCTGATTGATAGCAATTGGTAGAGAGTTATGGGCATTGTAAGTACTACTGTGTTGTTGTGCAGCCAAATGAGTGGACTGTAGGTACTATTTCTCTGCTTTCCACACCTTCCCCTGACAGCCTTTACTTGGTTGTTAAGATTCAGTTGATGTTTATGGAAACATAAATCAAAACTGATACAGATTTTCAGAGACCCAATTCATATGTTACTGTATGCCATAAATTCTCATAAATCATTCATGGTTTATCATCTTATTCACAAGCTTTGAATAATATCCTGTCACGTGTTTAATTATTGTACATTATAACTAATAACATCAGTAACTACAAATGAGTTTTTGCTGTTGTCCTTGTAAGTTACCAGCCAAAGCAGAGCCTCCATATTGTAGAAACCAGGAAGCAAGCATTTATTAATAATCAGCCTCTCTTTTCCAATGGACTTTAGCTATTTCTTTTGTGAAAAAAAATCAGGTACAATCTGTGTGCCTCATTTGAATTTTTTCTTTTTTTTTTAATAATTAATCAGTATTTTTATTATAGTTTTGTGGGGTACAGTTAAGGGTTAGGTGTACAATTACGTTTCATTCAGACACCCTGTTAATAAGAGGTGAAATTTTTTAAATGTATAGGCTGCTTGGCACCTACTTAAAGGGTCTTGGAGCACTGAGAGAAGCAGTCGCATGAAGTCACATAATGTCAATGGCAGAGAGGCAGTTGGGTAAATGCTGATAATAATGAAATCTGTAAAGGTCAGTCTGAAGATAAATGTGGTACTTGAATTAGTCACCTAGTTTCTCTAAAAAAGTAATAAGTTAATCTTGTTCAGAAAAAAACAGCCCGAGACTGGTTTCTTTTTCATGCCTTTCATCTTGGGCAATCTTTTGTATATCATGCAAAGGTCCATACAATTAACATGAAATGAGAGAGTGCTTTTTAAATTTGATGAATAAGGGCTTTTTTTCCAGCTGATATGCATGCGAGGTGGTGGTCTGTGTCCCACCGGCAGACAGACTTTGGTATCCACCCTGTAAGTAACTCCTAGTTTGTATCTGTGTCTTAATGAGGAAAGAGCTCTGAGAGTAATAAAAGTAAGCTTAAAGTGCATAAACGCAGCAAAATTTCCAGATTTGGACTGTTGAGCTTTCCACCTTGCCCTGGATTCCAGAGATGCCCCTGTCACCCCCTTTTTCTGG
This sequence comes from Carlito syrichta, assembly GCF_000164805.1. Classification (NCBI taxonomy): domain Eukaryota; kingdom Metazoa; phylum Chordata; class Mammalia; order Primates; family Tarsiidae; genus Carlito; species Carlito syrichta. The sequence continues at coordinate 731,508 of NW_007250730.1, forward strand.
CACTCAATTAAGGACATATTATTAAGACCTCTCTGTGAACACAAAAAACTTTTTGGGGGTTGTCTGTTATTTATAATGAAAGTATACTTTGTTAAAAATTTTTTTTGGGTGACATGTCTGTAGAAAGTTCTTGTGCCTCTATTCTTAAGGGCTGTTTGCTTTTTAGAAATACTTGTCTTTGAGGTTATAGTACTTATAACATGTCAGTGATCATTATTTATTCTTTAAGATATTAATATTGTTTTATTAATTAGGCATGACCCCCCCCTTGATATTTTAAACAGGGCACACTCTTTAAAAGATGAGATCCTGATATTGGGAAAGTTTTTATAACCTATTAGTCATTTAAGCTCACATTTTTATATTGTTGTGTTTCATAATTTCCTAATATATAATTAACATTTCTTATTGTATAAAGGGAGCCAGAGTGCTACAAAAAAGATTCAGCCAACTTTTTTTCCTTAAGGTACCACCATAACTAGGATTTCCAGATTTAGAAAAAAAAAAAAAAAATTACTGGATGCCCATTTAAATTTGAATTTCAGACAAACAACAGATAATCTTTCAGTTTAAGTTAGGATTATTCTTAGACCAAAAAAAAAAATTATGGATTTGAGCTGGCAATCCCAGCCATGCCTCAGCCCTCTTGCTAACCCGGAAAACTCCTGAGTCTGGTCATTCCATGCATGGCCCTCTGCAATCTGCTGTCTGCTCTCCTGTCCCAATCTACATTAGAGATGATATCACAATAAAGTACAATTTTTTGACGCCCCAGTTGCCTCAAGTTCACTTTCTCATTCGTCCTCATTTTTTTGGGAGATAGGAAGCCACAGATCCTATTCTTATCTTGCCTGCTTTCCATTTGCATTCCTCGTCAAGTGAGAATACTGATTCTTAAAACTAAGAAGCTTAGCTTCTTAAAGCTAAGAAGACACCTACACAGCAAGAAGCTTCTGTTTCTCCTTCTCGCCTGAGTTAGAGTTAATGTGACATTGGTTTCACTCTTTTTCCTCCCCTCATCTCCTAATGGCCAGCAAGTCCTCACAGCTGCTGCAGCCAGGAAGACATTCTAAGTATCCACCTCTTGCAGAATTTATTCTTCTTGCATATTTTTGAAAGTGCTGCTCATTGGCGACACATCATATAATTCTCTGTACTTTTTAAGTTATCTGAAAGATTTGATCATAAAATCAAACTAAGGAACATAGAAGTTCAACTTGTCAGCTCCATCCTTGAGCCTGTCCCTGTTTTCACTGTTCTTAAATTGGATTATTTTGTTTTGTGTTGTTTTTAGGTGCATTTTTGCTGATTATATGGACCTGTCCCCCCACTGAACAGCCCTAATGACCTGAGTCCCTGGTGACCTGAGCTGAGGGCCTGGGATCCAGAACTCTGATTCCTTTTGTGGCCTTTTGACAATTACCTAACTTTGCTGTATTTCCTCATTGACACCGTTGGGATAATTGCCTTTCATACCTCATAAGGGTATTGTAAGATTAATTAATGTTTGTAAAGTGTTTTCAGGATCACGATGAAAGGTATTAATTTGTAAGCTTGTGGTATTATTATAATTATTAGTAGTAACAGGGATGGTTGTTTAATGCAAATTTTCTTCTAAGTGTAGTGTCATATTTTCAAAAGACAACTGCTTTCTTTGTGGCCAGATGTGGATACAATTAACCCTTTACCCTTTATTTTGAAGATACAATTAGCCAATTGTGTGTGCAATTAGAAGTGTATGCAGTTTTTGCCTGAACAACTAATTACAGCCTTGGTAAAGTCCTTTTGAAAATGCTGGCCCTTTGAATCTTGACTGTGTCTATCTGTGTAATAAGCAATTTGTGCTAAGCATATTTTGGGACCATGGAGGCTCCTGAATATTGAAGAATTGCTTTTGTGGTTGCTCGAGAAAGATTTTAGGTTCTTGAAGCCATACCTCTGTGTTTTGCCATCGAGCCTAAAAGGCCTCTCATGTGGTTCTTGCTTCAAAGGTTGCATTGATTTTTCTTAATCTTGACATTCAGCTGAAATATTTTCCACAGACTGCATTTTGTGAAACAGGTTTTTCTTTTGTAATTTTTTTCTCCCTTGAAAACTGTGTTTCCTTTCCATCTTTCAAGTCAAACATGCTGTCTTGTACTCCCCTTACTCACTGAAAAGTGAGTGGTAGCAGACTTGTACTGATCCTCTCTTCCTAGATATGCCTGGTAACGCCATTTTTACAGGGGGCTTTTAATCACTATAATGGAACTTCTGTTTAGTAGTGCTCTCCAGAGCGCTGGAGGGGCTCAGTGGAGGGGTGTGATCACATTGACTTCTTAGAAGTTGTATTTGGCTATAGGAGAGGTCAACTTTTGATAGACGGGGGAAAAGCTTGACAGAAAAGAGGGAAAGTGTTTGTATGAGCCGAAGTACATAACTACTAAGACACCGGCAGATTGGAAGAAGAGTGACTTGTTCTGAGAGAGCTATAATTCCCTCATAAAGGAGGAGGTAGGAGATGAGACTGGAAAAGCAGGTTGGGGCTCCATTGTGGAGGGTCCTGAAAGTTTGGTGGAAAAGTAGATACTTAACCCAGCTGTCAATGTGAAGCCACTGCATGGTTTGGATAGAGAGAGACCGGAGCTATCTGTGAATTCAACAAGCCACAGGGGAACAGACTGCAGGAGAGTAGATCTGCTCTGAAATGTGTGACAGCAAGCCAGAGTTACCTCTGTACTGTCAGTGGGGGAGTGAAAAGGAGTCATGACACACAGAAAATGGGTAATATGGAGTTGGTGTTTCTTGATGTTGGCAACTATCCCAACATAGAGATGAAGGACAGGATGACTGGGAAGAAGGCGATATATGCCTTCCATTGAAATAGGGATGTCAGGAAGGGCATATTGAAGAGCACCAATCTTGGGGGATTACCATGCTGTGGCACATTTAGTCACAGAGATGACAATAGCAAGATGGAAAGTGTGCTTCTTGGGGCCTATTGGCCTTTATACTGTGCAAAACCAGCGGGGAAGCTGTATGAGTCCATCTATGCAGAGTGTGAAGCATATCTCCGTGTGTTTGCTGCAAATATCTTCATTCACTGAGCAACAGTGAGAACACGGTGGTTACCTTTTCAGGTTTTAGTTAAAATACTTGAAGAAACTAGAGCAGAACTGCATTCTCAGAGCTCATCTTAAGGTCTGTTCTCCATCTCAGTCTGTCCAACACTGGTTTCCAAGGAGGTCCATTGGTCATCAGTTCTGCCATCAACCTCAAGAACGTGGACATCTACCCAAGCATCCCTAACATGTCTAGATATCTGACAGGAGTCTGTCACCCATGAGCTTCCTGTCCTTTCTTTCAGCACTTTAGTATCAGACTGCTCCTCATGTCATTGGACATGTCTTAGTCTGCTCAGGTTGTTGTAACAAAATACCATAGACTGGGTGGTGTAAGCAGTGGACATTCATTTCCCACAGCTCTGGAAGCCAGGAGCCTCAGATCAGTCTGGCCAGTTCAGTGCCTGGTGAGGGCCTTCCTCCTGGCTCGCAGGTGGCCGGCTTCTTGCTGTGTCCGCACGTGGCTGAGAAAGAACACTCTCCTTCCTTCCTCCGCTTATCAAGGCACTAATCCTGTCATGAGGACCTGCTCTTCTGGCTGTATGTAACCCTAAATACCTCTCAACAGCCCCATCTCCAAATACTATCACCCAGGGTTTAACCTATGAATTGGGGGTGAGGGGAGACACACACAATAGTCCACAGCAGAAAATAAGTTTTGTAATTCAAGGAAATAGTACCAGTTATTAAAAGAAAATAAATTTAACCTTCATGTGCACAATGAAGAGTCTGTGGGCCACATGGTAGATACTCTAGGCATATCATTGTGGTGGTTTTTCCCTGAGACAGTGAGGCATTGTGGAAGGACTGTGTGCTGTGGACTCATACCTAGTTGCCTCTTCTGTAAATTGCAGTATAAGATGGTACCCATCTGGTTGCTCAGGCCAGACCTTAAGTGTTGTGTTGATTCCCTACCTCTCACACTCACATGCAGTTCATCAGCAGATTCTGTGGGCTGTGCCTTCAGATTCATTCAGATTCCATTACCTTGTCCTCTTCACCTGCCCCCTTCTAAGCCACATGACCTCTTGCCTGGATGACTTCAGCAGCTTCCCCCATCGTGGCTCGCAGCAGTCTATTCTCAGCTACACAAAGGACATAGTGATTCTTTTCACACATAAGGCAGATCACTTCAAGTAAAGCCCACGACTTTGGCTACCATGTCAGGGCCCTGCCCAGCCAGGTTTCTTGGGAGCTTTCTGGGCCCTCTTTTGCTGCTGCTTCTTCTGTTCACACTGCTCCGTCTTCACTGCTGCTATCTGCTCATATTCCTGCCTCAGAGCCTTTGCACTGGCTGTTCTGGCCTGGGACACCCTTCCCTTACGTCCTTCAAGTGTTTGTTCAGATATCATCTCAGGGAGATGTTTCTAACTACCTTTATTTAAAATTGTAGCTCCCCATCCCAACATTCTTCCTTTTCTGCTTTTTCATCATTGTACTTATCTCCATGTGCTCCTATATGATATATTTCACCTAATTTTTTTTATTATGTATTCTTCCCAGTGCTTGTCATAATGCCTGGCATAGTGGAGATGCTCAGGAAAATTTGTCGAATGAGTAAAAGCAAAAACACTTTTAGACACTGTTTATCGAATGCAGTTACATATCAGAACAGTGCATATTTGCTCAATAAATGTTGCCTTCATTCTTTCCTATTTATTTCTTTTTTTTTGAGTTGGAGTCTCACTTGGTCACCCAGACTGGAGTGCAGTGGCCGCTCCCAGCCACCGCAGCCTCGACCACCGCAGCCTCGACCTACTGGGCTCCAGTGATCCTTCCACCTCAGCCTTCCAAGTAGCCAGAACTACAGGCGCGCGCTACCACGCCCGGCTAGTTTGTGACTTATTGTAGAGACGAGGTCTCACCAAGTTGCCCGGGCGGGTCTCAAACCCACGGGCTCAGCCAATCCTCTTGCCTCAGCCTCCCAAAGTGCTGGGATTACAGGCTGAGCCACCGAGCCCAGCCCCTATTTATTTCTTAAGGCATAACATGCAGCGTTATACATAGCATTCTGAAATCAAATTTAGCACAGTTTTTATGCAGAAAAGTTATTATTTAGCATTTTCGCTGTCATGCACTAGTGTCTTCAAAAAGCATTCTTCCATTTTTATGTTCACTCATTCAGACTCACAAGGTATTCCTAATTTGCCTGTTTAGGATTGTGTTACTTAGAAGGTATTAGATAAATCTGACATTTACAAAAATGTTAGACTAGTCTTAGTAGTGATTTCCAGATACATAAACCTTAAAAAGATTTTCCATGTAGATAAATTTATTATCTCTTCTAAATGTTTACTCCAATTTCATGAGTTAGTCATTTTCCTAACAGCTCTTGGAGAAGAAATCTTACCAAAAGCTTTTGTCCAATAGAATCTAGGAATTACTTCTTTGTAACCTGATTGGTTTTTTTTTTTTTTTTTTTTAAATTAATCAGTATTTTTATTATAGTTTTGTGGGGTACA
>NW_007250731.1:0-12900 GCF_000164805.1 Carlito syrichta
CAGACTGGGCTGGCTGGTTTTGATAGATGCCTGAGTCCTTTGCCAGCAACTTTTGACTTTTTGACAAGGACTAGTCCATGAAAGTGACCGAACCAGGGAGAGACCAGAGATGGTTGTTCTTCTCGACCCCATGTGCCTTCCTCTTTGAGGCAGGGCAGAGCATTTTGCACAGCAGGAGCTGCTGGTCTCCATGCAGCAGCCTGAGCCCCGGGCCTGAGAACAGCAGCATGGCCCATGCTTAGCTCTTCCATTAGCAGCCACTGCTGGAAAGACACTGACTGGGGTTGGAGTTGTACCCGATGCCCCACCCCCACCACATCTATTCAGCACACACTGAGCAGGATATGCTACCAGGTCCATGGAGAGGAAACAAACCAACCACAATAGAAAGACATGATCGATCCCTCAGCTCGAGGGACAAATCTGGGAGCTAAGAAAGAGCAGTAGTGAGAATCATGGATGCTTTTCTTCTAGAAGGTTGAGTTGGCCCGTGAAGCTGGAATATATACCCCTCCTCTGTGTCTCATTAGAGCCAGGCCCTATTGCCAGTTGTGCCTCCTGTTTTCCTCCTCTGGGAATTTGAACATAATGTCTTCCTTTTCACAAATCAGAAAGCCAATTTACTTTCAGTAATTTCTGATTTTTCTTTTTCTCTTTAGATTTGTCTTCAGCGAAGCGGAAGTTTGCAGATTCCTTAAATGAATTTAAATTTCAGTGCATAGGCGATGCAGAAACAGATGATGAGATGTGTATAGGTAAGTCAAAACAACATTCATTGTTTGTCCTAGCGTTTAACATCCTAGCAAAGCCTTTCTCATGGGATGGGAACTCTCTAAGGTTAGTAAAGATGGACGTCCACAGTGGTAGTGAAGAGGCAGAGCTATGTGAGGATGGGGCTGCTCTGGTCTCCCTGAGCTCTGGTGTTGCCTTCCTCACCCTCTGGCATGCCGGAGAAAGCTTGAAGTTGTGAGGTAGGGCTCTCCTCTCCACCTGCCTTTAGTGCTCTTCTTCTGACTGGATTTGCAACATCCTTCCCCACCAACCACAATCCTAACAGCTTTGAACTAAAGTAGAACACAGGTAGCTGAGGAGAGAATTATATCAGAGGTTGCAAACTGGAAGCTCCTAGGCTGAGATCAGAATGCAGCCCTGTTTTGTTTGGCTCTCATTTTAAAAATTGAATTGCCATATAAATAAATTTATCTGAGGTTCCAGTTTTCCAGCTTGTTTTGAAGTTCAAGACTCTATTCTGTTACCCCACTTTCTGGCCTGGCAACAGCTGACTGAGCTTTGTTGCTGCCACTGCCTCGAGAGAGTTTGAGGAGCTCACTGTTAGGTCCACCTTGGCCCTGCCTCTCCCTTTGTTTCCTTAGCAAGAGGCTGAGATGGGTCGCTGTTGATGCCCACACTGAGTTGTGCCACTCTTCATACCTGCCTCCGTCTGTAGGTGGCCCTGAGCACCAAGGATTTACCAGTATCTTGTCATTGTACCTTGTTTTTCATGCATTGGGCATCTCAGTTGACTTCATTAAATGAGCAAGAATTGAGAAAGTTTTATTGAATTAATTAATTCCTCAAAGGCTTATCGTGTTCCTGCTGCAACATAGAGCACCAGGATCTAGGGGTGAGCACAGGCAATTGGGAGCCAGCTGAGAGCAGGGAAGACATTTCCCTGTAGCTCATGAATGTGTGGATGCTTTTTCCAGAGTCTTAGGAGTCCCGAGTATCCTCAGGACTGTTGCACTTAATGTTTATGGCCTTTGTGAATAATTCAGGAAAGGCAACTGCCTGCACCTGGGTGCCATACTGCGAGCTGCATTCTATTAACAGTGGCCTTAGGAATCAAAGAGGAGGAGCCCAAGAAGAGGCCAAAGATGTGGTCCCCAACACCAGCAGCACTATTTGTTTAGTTCTGGCGCCAAAGAAAAGGCTGGGTTCTGATGCAACCCTATGACAAAGGTTGAGAAGGTTGAATCCTGGGTAGGAAATCCTTCAGCTCTTGAGTGGAACTCTACCCCTTCCAGTCCGTGGCTTGGGAACCTGCCAGCATCTCACCAATCCTGGGTACTCTCAGAACCGGCAGGCCTTTGCCTTGAAGAAATCCTTTGCTAGCTAGCATGCCAGGTGGAATTAACCTGCATTTCTGGGTCATCCTTAATGGTTAGTGATTAAAAGATAAAGGGAGCCTTGGGAAGCAATTGACTTTAGGCGTCTGCATGTGCCAGGGAATTTAAGTCCATACATAATCATCAGACCTGGAAAGGCTCCCCAATCACTATCCCCCTACCTCATGTCCCCTTTCTCTTTTCTAGCAAAGTCTTTGCAGGAGTTTGCCACTGTCCTCAGGAATCTTGAAGATGAACGGATACGGATGGTGAGTATGTCGAGGGAGTGAGGAATTTGTTATCAGAACTGGGTTCAAGTCCAGACTATGCCGCTTGAGTGCTTTGAGCTTTTGCGCAAGCCTCATATTTGTAGGCTTTGAAGCCTTTTGTACATGACAAAGGATTGCCCTGGTGGATAACTTTAGAACGACATCGTTGTTTCTCTAAAGATTCACTGTAAGGTCTGTAGGTAAGGGTAGATCTTTTGAGTTATTTCACTTTTGGGGACCTTAGATTCTCTACCAGCAGAATGGGAAAGAAGGTGCCCTACTCTGCTCCTTCCTTCTTCCACTTTATTAAGCCTGTTCAAGAGCCCTCTGAGGGCAGGGCTTCTTCTTCACTTTTAATTCTTACGCACCTAATATGGCGCCTGCTACATAGAAGGCACCCAGTAAATAAGCACTTAGTAAATGAAGGTAACTGTGAGAAGCTTTTCAGAGAGAGGCACTATGCAAATATAAGAATCAAATAGTGATCTCCGGGTTTTTGTGCTAGGATATTCTGGGTGTGAAGAAATGAGAGATTGTCTATCTACAGGAAGCTCCTTTGCATATTCCCCCCGGACTCCTCAGATCCCAGGAGTGAACCTTGGTTTGAGATGCCCAGTTGGCTGCACACTGGCTTGCTCCTGGGAGGGCCTGTCTCTGTGCAACAGCAATACCTCAGGTAGATTCCACCAGGGAGCATTTTCTTCTCTTCCCCTACTGACAGTTGATGGTTTGAGCACTGCATTTACCAAGACAGTATGTAGTCAAGTACTTCGTGTGCATTTTCTATGTTAACTCTCATGATGATGCTGTGAAGTGGTGTCTGTATTATTTCCATTTTCCAGATGGAGATATTGAGGTTTACAGAGGTTAAGTAGCTTGTCCAGGATCACACAGTTAAGAAGTGATATTAACTATCTCTGGGTTCAAACCCGAGTCTACATTATACCAGAAAATGTGGGCATTTCTTCAAAATGCCAAACACAGCAGAAGACTCTTGCCTTCTGCCCTGCAGAGAGAGATTCTACTTCTCCTAATTGCCCACGGCTGGTGCTTGAACCAGGATCAAGAGAGTGGTGGCGGCAGCAGCAGGGTGGGTGGTGGGTGGAAGCAGCAGAAAGCTTGTGTGTTTGTGCACGTGCTGGTGCCTGAGAAAGGGAAATGGTTCTTTTGAGTCTGATTCTTGGCTGTGTTCATATTTGGGGGTGGGGGGTGTGGTGAACAGATCACCATGAATACCCTGCAGATTGCTATGGCCTGTGGTAAGGGAACAATGACTGGATTATACTTTCAGCTTGGCTCTGCAATTTTATTATTAATGTCAGTGAATTGAGTTTCTACGTCTGCATCTGAGTATCTAGGCTTCGCAAGTCCCCTCTCTGCCTCCTTGCCCTGTGACAGCCTCATCAGTTCGGCTCAGCTCAGCAAAGCTGCACCTTCTTTGGAAAGCGTCCCTGACTCCCTGGGTTACTTGGCCACCCTTTGTATTTTCTTAACAGCTAGTCCAGCTTCCAATTCTACATGTACCACTTTGTGTCCTGTTAATTGCTGTACTACACAGTAAAATGAATTCCTCAAGGGCGGGGAACAGGCTGCTGTGTCCCCAACATTGAGCAGAGTGTTGGAATTGAGTGAAGTGATAGTCACAGACTCAGACCCAGTGGGACTCTATTCCTCATCATCTGCAATTCCTCATTTGACAGGGGAGAAAACTGGTCTTGGCAAGGCTGATAGTAAGCAGTAGTAGGATTGGGACAAGGACTTGGGTGTCCTGATCCTCAGCTGAACAGTTGAGTGTTTTTGTATTTTAAGCATCTGTCTTGGACTGGATTCTCAGTCATGGATGCCCACTGGAATAACTTGGGGAGTTTAAAAACTAAGTCCAGAGATTCTGAGTTAATCAGTTTGGAGTGTGGCCTTGATACTGGATTTTTTTTTCTTCTTTGAGTTGCATTCTCACTCTGTTGCCCAGGCTAGAGTGCACTGGCATGCTCACAGCCACTGCAGCCTCAACCTACTGGGCTTAGGTGATCTTCTGCCTCAGGCTTCCAAGTAGCTGGAACTACAGGCACGCGCCACCATGCCTGGCTAATTTTTTGATTTATTATAGAGGTGAGGTCTTGCCAAATTGCCCAGACTTGTCTCGAACCCGTGGCCACAGGCAATCCTCTCACCTTGACCTCCCAAAGTGCTGGGATTACAGGCTTGAGCCACCACACCTAACTGACACTGGGGTTTTTAAAAGCTTCCCAGTCTCACTGTGCAGATAGGGTCAAGAACCACGTATCTGGGGCTTGGCACACTTTTCTGAGCTTCAGAGACTTGCGTGTGATTTATGGAAAAGATGTAAACAAATGAACTGATTAAGCAATATCAAATGATGATAAAAGCCAAACAAGTGAAATAACATGGCAAAATTCCAGTGTTAAAATACACCCTTCTAAAATAAGTAATCTCAAAATTGAGAAAACAGCAAATGGGAATAAATGTGGAAAGTTGACTTCTTCTGTCCCCCATGTTGTCCAGTCAGTTCTTTATTGCCCCCTTCTGTGGCTTCTGGCATTTACTGTTAGCTTCATTGTGATGGACATGCATGTGATTTAGAAAAAATAATGCTTTGTTGCAATGAGATTCCCGAAATAATTAGTTGAGCAAAGAATGACAAATGAATGGCTTAAAAGGAAAGACTGTAAAATATTGTATTTCCTTAGAAAAGACCAAAGAATCTTAGAGCTGCAACAATCAATCGCTCTTATTTTGTAGATGACGAAATTAGGGCCCAGAGAGGTTAAATGTTCTGCCCATGGTCACACAGTTGGCATCCAATCAAGAAATAATCCATTCATTCATTTAGTCATTCAAAAATGTTTGAGTACTCCTTTGTTTCAGCACTCTTTGGGGATAGTGGTAGAAAAGTAAGCATTTATCAGCTAGTGATGTAGCTACGTATGCATGTGTGTGTCTGTGTATGTGTCTGAATAAATGTGTGGGGTGATGAACTAGAAAACTTCAGCTGGTGTACATGTTCTCAACAAAACTCTGAGGGGGGGCTAGTTGGGTTACACTGGTTGTCAGGGAATGCCTCCCTAGGGGGGTGACCTGGAAACTGAAGCCTTAATAATTGCAACATGGAGTCACTTCTGTTTGAGAACAGAGTGTTTAAGGGAATAGCCAAGTGCAAAGGCCCTGAGGTAGGATGAGTTTGGTATGTGTGAGATGCCATGGGGTGATGGTAGGCTGGAATACAGGACCTGAGGGGTGAGCCCTGTGAAGCAGAGAGGCAGCCAGTGGTCAGGAGGCACAGATGCCTTGGCCTCAGTCCATCCCAGTTCTGGTAAGGCAACACAAAATCAGGCTTGAAAGGTTCTCACACCACCAGATGTCCAGAGGTGTTTTGTATTTTATTTTGACATAGACTCAGTATTGATTTACTTTACCTATAATTTGAGTGATGGGCATTTATAAGATGCTCAGTTTTCACCTGAAGCTTGAAACTTAATCCCTGCTCTGTAGGCAATTCTATTCTATCTTCAGGTGGTTGCTTAGTTTTAGAGGTCCTCATTTTTACTTTTTAGAATCAATATCAATCACGAACAGGAAGAATATTATGTTTTGAACTGATAACTATGTTTTAGATTGACGTGCTGTTAGTTTCAGTGTTGTGAACAGTTGATACACACCATATTGCTTACTAGAATTTTATTCTCAGTCGTGGGGAGGCAGCTCATGACGGAGCTGCGATAGTATTTCACTGATCTTGAGTTTATGTCTTTTTTCCCCTCCTCTGTTTTTCTTCACCAGATTGAGAATGCCAGCGAGGTGCTCATCACTCCCTTAGAGAAGTTTCGAAAGGAGCAGATTGGAGCGGCCAAGGTGAGAATTTTGTGAGCCTTATTCTTGGATTTTAAGGTGGGAGGTCTGGAAAACCCAACACTTTCTTTAGAAAATCTTTAGGAAAATCAAAGCTCACCTAATTCAGAACATCATTTTAGGAAGAGAAGCTCAGAGCCTGACTCATCAGTTCTTTACAGGTGACTGAAGTACAACTGTCTGAGTGGTCACCCAGAGCAGCCATTCTAGCATTTTATCTTATTGTTTTGTGCTAGCTCACAAGTCATCCAAGGGTAGAAGAAACCATACCTTCTTTGTGTTAGCAGAATCTGTGTGCTTGAACAGTTGACTGTGTTGGACTACACATTTGTTGCTTTTGTGGAGTGGTATTTATTGTGGAGATTTAGGACTCACTGTAGGCATGGGGACCCTGTTTCAAGGTAGACGGCTGGTACTTAGATTTTGCTGATTGATTTATTGTATGTGGAAATAGGCCCTCTCTTGCCAGTTCCTTAAATTTTTAAGAGAAACTGAAACTCCAGTGTTAGATGAAGTGTTGTCAAATAACTTAAGAAAATATATTATATATTATGCAGGTTAAAAAACCGCATCTGCAGGTCTGCTTCAACCCAGAGGTCACCATTTGTTATCACTGACCTGGAGGGACTGGAGTTAAAACTTGGCTAATTCTAATGTGTTCTTGAAAGCCTGCTCATTTTTAAAAGGTGAATTCTCCAGGGTTCCCCTGCCCTGTGATAAGTCACTAGGAAACTCTAGCTGGTTTGACCTTCAGTAAAGCATTAGAGGCCACCTACATGGGGGATGTTTTCATTGGAATCAATTTGCAATATTTTCTTCCTGTTTTTCTAAAACTGCAAGTCATGTCGTCAGCTGCAGTCCTTGTGTCACCTGCAGGGGGTTTGATTAACCTCACCCTCTTACATGTAAGTACAGTATGCATTTTACTCAGTTGCCAAGTGAAGTATTCCTCCTCCACCCACTGCCCCAACACACATGCATATATGCCCCTACCTAAGTACATCTGCTTTCTGGAAATAGATATGATTAGGGCCTGAAAAAGATAATGTTAAGTCTAGGTCTTTCAGAGGGATCGCTGGCCATCATTTGAAGGAGGGACCATGGCAAATCTTTTTCTCCCAGTTTTGCAACACTTTTCGACTAATTTTAGTGCACACATTTGTGAAGAAGTGGGAGTTCATTGGTTATTATCAGAGATTAAGGAATGTATAAATTGAAGAAAGTCTTGTCCAACTAAGATTTTGTCCAAGACTTAGAATAGCCCAGTGATGACTAAGAATACGTTGTGCATGCTGGCAGGCCTTCCCACAGAGGCCCCGGGACCTGTGTTTCCTCCTCCTGCGCCTGCTGGCAGTGGCTTCCAGAGTTAGAAAGAGGTTTGAGGCAGAGGCAGAGGCAGAGCAGACCTGTTTACTGAATCACCTTTTCAGTAGTTACTTCTTAGCATAGATGCCTCTCACTTGGGCCTCTTCCCTCATTCTGGTCCTGGGCTTACCACAGTTACCACAGAAGAGAAGCAGCAGTCAGAGGGCTCCCTTTGCTTTGAGAATCAGTGAGCTTAGTGATAGGAGTAGGTGCTTTTTCTCAGGGGATTTTAGATAGTAAATCATATAAGAGTAAAAAAATTTAAATAAAATAGTTACTCACCAAAGCATATTTCCCTTTATACATACTCTTCTCTCATTCATTAAGTTGTTAATTATTAAATAACTTTTTGATAATTATTAGTCATTAAAGGATTTGTTGACATTTGGGATGATTCTCATTTCTCCCTTTTTCTCATTTTTTCCCTGGTATACCCTCCCCACTTCCTGCACACCTGCACTTTATGTCATAGCATTATGAAAATTTAAGAGAAAGAAAACAGACAGCAAACCCCCTGCTAGGCTATCTAGGGAGTGGTCTCAAGCATACCTAGGAGCCAGCAAGTGCTCTTTGCTGGTTTGGGGAGTGGCCAAATGGAGGTTCTGAACTGCCTGTGTGATGCTAAAATTACTCCTCCTTCCTCCTCCACGTTCTGGTGCTGCTTCAGTTGCTATAACAACCTGTTGCAGAGTGCTCAGTATGAAGGCTGCCAGGAGGAGGACTCTTGGGCATTTCTTGTAATGTGGGTGCTCCGAAGTGACCCTGGAACTTGACAGAGCCATGACTCTAAGTTTAGATTTCTGAGTTTGGCAAAGTTGACCTTTCCTGTGTCAGGCACCTTTGAGTCCTGGGTTTTAGTATGAAATTACAACAGACTTAACAGAGTAGTGTTAAGAGAGGGTCTAGAGTTATACTGCTTATGTACAAATCTCACTTCTGCCATTTGCATGTAAATTTAGGGAGGTTACTGAACTTCTCCATGCCTGTTTCCTGATCTGTAAAATGGGGATATTAATAGAGTTTACTGCATAGTTATCATGATAAAAAAAATGTGATTTTATACAAGTGCTTAAACAGTGTTTGTCCTATAGCTATTTGAATATGAGAACAGTGTGTGTCATATAGTCGTTCGATGTTAGCTGTTATGTTAGATGCACGCAGTTCATTCATTAAACAACGATGTGCTGGCTTGCTCTTGTGCCAGCGCTGTGCTGTGTGCTGGCATTTGGTCAAGAACAAGGCGGAACAAGACTGGGGAAAGGCCATTAGACAAAAGGATGTGAACTATAACTTCGAATTGTGGTAGGTGCTTAGAAGGGTTACCTTTGTGGCACATGGGATGTGGAAAGCAAGTGGTGTTCTTGACAAGAGGAGGTAGGATTAGGTGATTAGTTTATCACAACATTACTGACATGTCTTGAGCACTTCCCATGTGACAGGCACTCCTCTAAACACTGCATGTGCTTTATCTCGTTTGATCCTAACAATCTTATGAGCAGGAGGGTATTTTTATTTTGTTATACAATCTTTGAGCTGAAAGAGGAAGCCTGAACAATGATCTCATCTAGTCATCCTCAGTTTATAGATGAGGAAATTGAGTCCTGGAGAGGGTGGTGATTTGTTTCGAGTCAGTTCATACGGAGTTGGGAATAAGGTCCAGACTTCTAGCTCTGTTCTTCATCTTCTTAACCACTCCACAGTGGACTCTCTGGAAGATGAAAACCATCTTGTGTCCTGGGTAACTCTGGGTAACACCACCCTCCCATCTTAAGGGCATTATCTGAATCATTGTGGAGTTTTCCTCCAGAGGTCTTGTTGCGGTTTCCCTTCCTCTTTACTCTCTTCTTTAACTTTGGCTGCCCTCTGGAACATGGAATGTGGGGTGCAAGTTGCCAGAAAGTCACAGAATGCCAGTGACTCATGTTCCCTGGCCTTTCCTCACCTCTGGCCAGCTGGTCTATCCCGGCACCAGGGCTCTCTGTTTCATGGTTGCTGATAAGGGTGGCAGGAGTGGGTAGATGTGAGCTGTGGTTGGAGTTGGAGCCCCAGCTCAAAGTGGTCGATGAAGGAAAAAATTGCTTGAGTCTTGTCTCTGGCCTGCACCCTCATCAGATTTGAAGGCATGATATTTCCTCAGGCTTTTTTATTCTTTGCTTCTGCACACTTCATTGTTTTTGTATGTGAGCGGTCTTTTACATAAAACTCAGATTTGTAGAAATGGATCCATGTCAGTTAAAATGAGTATTTGGTGGCTCTGCCTATTCTGTGAGGTATATTCCTGACAAATAGTGTCCTGACATCCTGATACCATGGGGGCTTGTCAGGGCTCCAGATGGCAGCTTTTTCTGCCCAGAGTGTCCTGCCCCAGGGCATTTGCATGTAGCTATTCTCTTGCTCTAGAGGGCTTACTCTGCCCCTTTCCATATTTAGCAGGTCTTAGCTTATCTCTCCCCTCCCCAAATGATGCTTTTCCTGAGGGCCCTGTCGAAAGAATCTCTTTGATCACATCCTGTTAATTTCCTCTGTAGCACTTGCAGCAGTCTGTCATTTTGCAGATTATTTGTTTACCAGTAAAATGTATTTCTCTTTGTACTAGAACATTCCTACCATGAGGATATGGACCATTTTTGTTTTATATTTCAAGTGCCTGAAGTAGAACCTGACACAGAGTGGTTGCTCATTATAGGTTTGTTAAATGAATAGAGAGATATGTCTGAGCTTCCTTATACTGGGCAGGCAATTTCCCCCCCCCCCTTCTTCTAGGCCTTGGAATTGCAGAAAAATAACCCTGTGGGTTCCATGTGAGTCAAAAGTGGGAATGATGCATCCAGTTAGTAAATCTGATCCTGTTTATCAGCCCACTACCTTCTTCCAGCCCCTTTGCTTGCCATCCCCATTGGAATGTGGAAGGAAGAGAGACTGCTTATGACAGTCTTTCTCAAGTGTGGGGGAACATGGACTTTGGAGGTAGATTATCCTGGGCTCAGATCCCAGCTCTGTCACTCTCTGTGACTTTTTATAAGTTAACCTCCCTGGGTCCAAGTTTTCTTATTTGTCAAGTGGGGAATAAAAATAGAAGCTAAGTGACTCAGTGACTTGGTGGGAGAGCAGGGATTAATATGTTTATTATTATAATTACTTTTCTTTCTTTTTTTTTGAGTTAACAGGGGGTGGGGTGTCTTAGTTACCCAAGCTGGAGTGCAGTGGTGTAATCATGGCTCACCACAACTTCGACCTCCTGGGCTGAGGCAATCCTTCTGCCTCAGCCTCCCAAGTAGCTGGGACTACAGGTGCACTTTACCACGCCTGGCCAATTTTTTGATTTTTCATACCAATGAGGTGTTGCTGTATTGCGTAGGCTGGTCTTAAACTCTTGGGCTCAATCAATTTTCCCTTCTCGGCCTCCCAAAGTGCTGGGATTATAGGCATGAGCCACTGCACCTGGTCTACTTTTCATTTTAAAGGCAATAATATCAGCTAATAAAAATTTCCCAAAAGAGGGGGAAAAAAATCACACATTATCCCATTTGTTTAGCTCAAGTGTTTTCATTGAAGTATATTCCCTTCTAATCTTTGTCCATAGGTAGACATACTTTGTCCATAGGTAGACATACTCTATGCAAGATGCATCAAGTTTGTATGGTGCTATTATTACTTTTCTGTCTATCATGAGCAATTTTCCAGTGACAGTTAAATTTATTGGATGTTCTATAGTCCAATGATCCCAAACCCTATCCTTGGGAAGTGCTGTTGCTGCTGCTTCTTTAATTTTGTTTTGCTGACATAAGTGGTACCATAGTGAACATGCTTTTGCAAATAATATTTTTTTTTGACATACTCCCCAACTTAAAGACCCAATTTGATATTACTGTGCCAAGGGATATATATATAATATACATGTATGTAATTTTATTATATATAAAATTATATGTATAATTTTAATTTGTACAAATTAGTGAAGTGTAAGTGAAAATTGGTTACATGTATATAATGTGTAGTGATCAAGTCAGGGAATTTAGGGTGTGTGTTACCTAGTGCAATGCATTTTTTTGTTAAGTATAGTCATCCTACTCTGCTGTCAAACATTGAATTTATTCCTTCTATATCTAACTGTATGTTTGTACTCACTTCTCTTCATTCTCCCCCTTCCCTCACTTACCCCTACCAGTTTGTTATCTATCTTTCTGCTCTCTTCCTCCCTGTAATCAAATTTTTAGATAAATGTTTGTCTTTGTGCCTGGTTTATTTCAAGATGATGACTTTCAATTCCATCTACGTTGCTGCATATGACATGATTTCATTCTTTTTTATGGCTGAATAGTATTCTGTTATGTATAAATCACATTTTCTTTATCCATTCATCTGTTGATGGACATTTAGGTTGATTCTGTATTTTGCTATTGTTGTGGATGGTGCTTAGGCATGTAGACTAAAAAGTGTTTTTTGAACGCTATTAAGGCTGATCTAACCTTAGTCTAGACTTGTTCCATTCAAGCTACAGGTAGATTCCTTCTTTGGTATTAGCTTCATAAGAAAACTCCTGCTTTGATCTTAGAGTACGTTCCATGTGGTGATGAGCTGAATGTGTATTCTGTGGTCGTTGGGTGGAGTGTTCTGTAGGTATCAATTAAGTCCATTTGGTCAAGAGTCACATTGAGGTTCCAGATCTCATTGCCGATTTTTTGTCCTGATGATCTGTCTAGAGTTGTAAGTGGGGTATTAAAGTCCCCAGCTATGACAGTGTTAGAGTCAATATCTTTTTTGAGTTTACTTAGAAGCTGCTTTATGAAAGTTGGAGCTCCTATGTTGGGTGCATATATGTTTAGGATGGATATTTCTTGTTGTTGGATTGAACCTTTTATCATTATGTAGTGGCCTTCTGTATCTTTTTAAATTTTTGATAGCTTAAAGGGTATTTTGTCTGAGATTAAGATCATGACTCCTCCTTTCTTTTGTGCTCCGTTCACCTGAAAATTTGTTTTCCATCATCTTACTTTGAGTCTGTGAGTGTTCTTTCTAGTGAGATGAATCTCTTGAAGGCAGTACATTGTTGCCTGGTGATATTTTATCCATTTTTCCAGTCTATGTCTTTTTCTTTTTTTTTTGAATTGGAGTCTCACTCTGTTGCCCAGACTGGAGTGCAGTGGCCGCTTCCGGCCATGGCAGCCTCACCTCCTGGGCTCTGGCGATCCTTCCGCCTCTCCTTCCGCCTCAGCCTTCCGAGTAGCCGGAATTACAGGCATGTGCTACCACGCCCGGCTGATTTTTTGATTTATTGTAGAGATGAGGTCTCG
>NW_007250731.1:14439-15150 GCF_000164805.1 Carlito syrichta
TAGAGTATGAGTCCTGGCAGTGCCACGATTAAGTACTGGTATTTACGTCTTTTCTAGCATTGTGCTGGTGTCCCTGTGATAGACAGTTGCTCACACCCATGGGGCTGGTGATGGGTGTGCATGATTTAATGGGCATTATCTGAAAAGTAGGAGTCAGGTTATCTGCTGTGTTATGTGCTCTGAGGGAATGATGAGGCTATGAAGATGAGCAAAGAGATTTTGAGAGACTGAGGCTTTTATTCCTGCGGCATTTTACTCTTTTTCTTCTCTCCTCTTTTTTGCTAGGAAGCCAAAAAGAAGTATGACAAAGAGACAGAGAAATATTGTGGCATTTTAGAAAAACATTTGAATTTGTCTTCCAAAAAGAAGGAATCTCAGCTTCAGGAGGTAAGAAACTTTACTAATATCCTAAGCAAATGTTTAATTTTTACATGATGCTATGGATATATGCTGGTTGCTGTTTGCCAGAAAACTTAGGATTAAAGAGACCTTGGAAGCCAGTAGCTTGGTCCCATCCCTCATCCAGTGTCTGAAGCCGGGACTGCCTTGTGTTCTACACACCCTCCCCACCCTGTGGCTCTCCAGACTGTCGGTGGTAGAACATTCACTGTTGGTCAAGAACACCACCTCCTTTATGGGCAGCCCTAACTGCTAGACTGTACTTCTTTATATTAGACTGACGTCTCTGTTCCTGTTTCTTTCACCCTTGCT